>NW_004443953.1:9173077-9174510 GCF_000243295.1 Trichechus manatus latirostris
GCTGTTGGCTTTGTATAAATGCCCTTTATTATGTCAAGGAATTTCCCTTCTATTCCTATTTTGCTGAGAGTTTTTATCAGGAATGGGTGTTCGAACCGGTAAATGCCTTTTCTGCATCAATTGATAAGATCCTGTGGTCCTTATTTTTTGTTTTATTTATGTGATGAATTACATTGATTGATTTTCTAATATTCACCTAGGATGAATCCCTCTTGGCATGATGAATTATTTTTTTGATATGCTATTAAATTCTATTCACTAGAACTTTGCTGAGGATTTTTGCATCTGTGCTCATGAGGGATATTGCTCTGTAATTTCCTTTTTTGTCATGTCTTTGCCTAGCGTTGGTGTCAGGGTTATGCTGGCTTCAAAGAATGAGTTTGGGAGTATTCCTTCCTTTTCTCTGCTCTGAAACACCTTTAGTAATACTGATGCTAACTGTTCTCTGAAAGTTTGGAAGAATTCTCCAGTGAAGCCTTCCAGACCAGTGCTTTTTTTGTTGGGAGTTGTTTTTTAATTGCCTCTTCAATCTCTTCTTTTGTCATGTGTTTGCTTAGTTTTTCTAACTCAGTTTGTGTTAGTTTAGTTAGGTAGTGTGTTTCTAGAAATTTGTCCATTTTCTCTTATTCTTCAAATTTGTTGAAGTACTATCTTTCATAGTATTCATTTGGGTCTGTGCTGATATCACCCATCTTGTTTCTTATTCAGGTTATTTGTTTCCTCTCCTGTTTTTCTTTTATTAGTTTTGTCAGTGGTTTGTCAATTTTCTTGATCTTTCAGAGAACCAACTTTTGTTCTTGTTGATTCTTTCAATTGTTTTTCTATTCTCTCTTTCATTTATTTCCACTCTAATCATTATTATTTCCTTTTTCTGGTGGCTGAGGGCTCCTTTTGCAGCTCTCTTTCTGTTTGTTTGAGTTGTAGGGCTAATGTCTTGATTTTGGACCATTCTCCTTTTTGGATGTGTACATATTTTGCTATAAATTGACCTCTAAGCACTGCTTTTGCTGTGTCCCAAAGGTTTTGATAAGATGTGTTTCCATTCTCATTTGATTATATGAATTTCTTTATTCCATCTTTGATTTCTTCTATAACCCAGTAGTTTTTAAGCAAAGTGTTGTTCAGTTTCTATGTATTTGGGTTTTCTTCCTTGCTGTTTCTGTTATTGATTTCTACTTGTATGGCATTATGGTCAAAAAAGATGCTTTGTTTCCTCAACATAATAAAGGGCATTTATACAAAGCCAACAGCTAACATCATTCTAAATGGAGAGAGACTGAAAGAATTCCCCTTGAGAACGGGAACCAGACAAGGATGCCATTTATCACCATTCTTATTTAACATTGTGGGGGAGGTCCTAGCCAGAGCAATTAGGCTAGATAAAGAAATAAAGAGCTTCAAAATTGGTAAGGGAGAAGGAAAAGTATCTCTAT
>NW_004443953.1:9176022-9207825 GCF_000243295.1 Trichechus manatus latirostris
TATGGTATATTCACACAATGGAATACTATGCAATGATAAAGAACAAAGATGAATCTAGAAAACATCTCATAACATGGATGAATCTGGAGGGCATTATGCTGTGTGAAATAAGTCAGTCATGAAAGGATGAATATTGTAAGAGATTGTAAGAGATCACTATTATAAGAACTCAAGAAAAGACTTAAACACAGAAAAAAAGCATTCTTTGATGATTATGAGTGTGGGAAGGGAGGGAGAGGGGAAATTACTACCTAGATAGTAGACAAGGATCAACTTCGTTGAAGGGAAGGACAACAAAAAACAGTACAGGGAAAGTCAACACAACTGGACAAAAGTAAAGGCAAAGAAGTTTCCTGGACATATCCAAACACTTTGAGGGACAGAGTAGCTGGGTCTAGGGCCTGGGGAGCATAGTTGCAGGGGACATCTAGGTCAATTGGCATACATAGTTTATTAAGAAAATGTTCCATATTCCACTTTGGTGAGTGGTATCTGGGGTCTTAAAAGCTTTCGAGCAGCCATCTAAGATACATCAATTAGTCCCATCCCACTTGGAGCAAAAGGAGAATGAAGACAACCAAAGATATAAGGAAAATACTAACCAAAAAGACTAAAGGACCAAACGAACAAGAAACTCTACCAGCTTGAGGCCTGAAGAACTAACTAGTACCTGGCTACAACCAATGACCACCCTGGCAGGGAACACAGCAAAGATTCCTGGACAGAGCAGGAGAAAAATGTAGAACAGAACTCAAATTCACGTAAAAAGACTGGACTTAATAGTCTGATAGAGACTGGAGGAACCCCTGAAACTATGGCCCCCAGATGCACTGTTAACCCAGAACTGAAACCATTCCCAAAGCCCACTCTTCCGACAAAGATTAAACAGGACTATAAAACAAATAATAATACACATGAGGAATGTGCTTCTTAGTTCAATCAGATATATGAGACCAAATGGGCAGCTCCAGTCCGGAGGCAGGCTAAGAAGGCAGGAAGGGACAAGAACTGGTTGAATGGACATTGGGAGCCTGAGGTGGAAAGGGGAAGTGTGCTGTCATATTGTGAGGATTGCAACTAATGTCACAAAACGACATGTGTATAAATTTTTGAATGAGAAATTAACTTGACCTGTAAACTTTCACCTAAAGCACACACACACAAAAGTAATAAAGTGAAGGATAAGTTATTGCATCTGACCCCTCCCACAACTAAAAAGAAGGCACAATGCCAACTGGGCCTCTTTGGGTTTTGGAGGCAATATATCTTTCATTTGGGTGTGCTACTCTGGTCTATCTATCCAGTGACTTAAAAAACTGCTAGTTTTGTGTGGGGCCCAGAACAAGAGAAGGCTCTGCAACAGGTTTAGGCTGCCATGAAAGCAGCTCTGTCACTTGGGCCATATGATCCAACTGATCCAATGGGGTTGAAGTGGCAGTGGCAGATAGGGATGCTGCTTGGAGTCTTCGGCAGACCCCTATTAGCGAATCACAGTTCAGAGTCTTTGGACTTGGAGCAAATCCCTGCCTCTGCAGATAACTACTCTCCTTTTGAGAAACAGCTTTTGGCTTGTTACTGGGCATTAGTAGAGACTGAACGCTTAAACAAGGGCCATGAAGTCACTATGTGGCCTGAGCTGCCCATCATGAACTGGGTGTTGTCTGACCCACAGAACCATAAAGTCAGACATGCAAAGCAGCACTGCATCATTAAATGGAAGTAGTATATATGAGACTGGGCCTGAGCAAGATCTCAGGCACAAGTAAGTTACATGAGGAAGTGCCCAAATACCCGTGGTTTCTAATCCTGTCGAGTTACCTGCCTGCTTCCATCTGCACCTATGGGCTCATGGGAGTTCCTTATGATTAGCTGACCGAGGAAGAGAAAACTCATGCGTGGTTTACAGATGGTTGTGCGCAATATGGGGGCATCACTCAAATGTGGACAGCCGCAGCACTACAGCCCCTTTCTGGGACCTCCCTGAAGGACAGTGGTGAAGGGAAATCTTCCCAATGGGCTGAACTTGGAGCAATGCACCTGTTTGCTCACTTTGCTTGGAAGGAGAAATGGCCAGATGTGTGGTTGTATACTGATTCATGGAATGTGGCCAACGGTTTGGCTAGAAGGTCAGGGACTTGGAAGAAAAATGATTGGAAAATTGGAGATAAGGTGGTATGGGGAAGAGGTATGTGGATAGACCACTCTGAATGAGCCAAAGAAGTGAAGATATTTGCATTTCATGTGAATGACCTTGGCAGAGGAGGGTTTTAACAATCAAGTGGGTAGAATGACGCGCTATGTGGAAACCAGTCATCCTCTTTTCACAGTCACTTATGTCATTGCCCAAATGGCTCATGAACAAAGTGGCCATGGTGGCAGGGATGGAAGTTATGCATGGGCTCAGCAACGTGGACTTCCATTCACCAAGGCCAACATGGCTACTGCCACAGCTGGATGCCTAATCTGCCAGCAGCAGAGACTAACACTGAGTCCCCAATATAACATAATTTCTCAAAGTGCTTAGCCAGCAACCTGGATTACATTAGACTGCTTCCTTCATGGAAAGGGCAGAGTTTTGTTCTTATTGGAATAGACTCTTACTCTGGATATGGATTTGCCTTCCCTGATGCAATCCTTCTGCCAAAACTACCATCTGGGTACTTATCAAATGCCTTATCTACTGTTATGGTATCCCACACAGCATTGTCTCAGATCAAGGGACTCACTTCACAACAAAGGAAGTAGCAGTGGGCCCATGCTAATAGAATTCTCTGGTCTTACCATGCACCCCGTCATCCTGAAGCAGCTGTCTTGATAGAATGATGGCATGGCCTTCTAAGACTCGATTTTGACGCCAGCTAGGTGGCAATACCTTGCAGGGTCGGGGCAATGTTCTCAAGAGGCTGTATATACTTTAAACCAACATCCAATATACAGTGCTTTCTCCTTAGGGAGTCTCTTAGTACTACCATGCCCTGTGATTAAAGTCAATGGAAAACTACAGCAACTCAATTCCAACATGACTACTAATGGCCCAGACCCTTCAGGAATGAAGTTTTGGGTCACTCTACCAGGCAAAGAACCACGACCAGCTGAGGTGCTTGCTAAGGGGAAACAGAACATGGACTCAGTCATGGAAGAAGGTAGTTCTAAATACCCAGCTATGACCATGTGACCAGTTGCAGAAATGAGGACTGTAATTGCTATGAGTATTTCTTCCCTGTATGTGTGCACCAAATATTTTTATTTTCTTCACATATATAAGATGTAAACAGGGTTAGTGCATTTTCAGTTGTATGCATATACTTGTATCATGATAGGCACAAATATGACTTTATAACTGTCTTTATTTAAGATTATCTGTGGTTTAAGGAGATGTGTACATGTGCCAAGTTGGTAAGGGGTGGACTGTGATGGTTATGGTCATGTGTCAACATGGCTGGGCCATGATACTCAGTGGTTTTGCAGTTATCTTGTAGTTTGGCAGATAAGTAATGATGTAATCATTTCCCTGATATCTGATATAATGTAATCACTTCCAAGATGAGATCAGCTATAAGCAGACAATCAGTTAAAAGGAAGTTTCCTTGGTGGTGTGGCCTGCATTCAATATATATGGACTTTCTGGCATAGTTCTCTGACTTTCTCTCTGCTCTGGATCCTGCATTGTGCTCATCATCACCTGACATCCGGTTTTTGGGACTTGAGCTAGTAGCCTGCCTTCTTACCTGCCAATCTTGGATTTATTGGCCACCACAGCCTGTGAGCCAGCAGCCTGCTGTCTGACTTGTCGACTGGGTTCCTCAGCCCTTGCAGGTACGTGAGTCAGGAGAAACCTTCAACCTGAAGCATGACCCATGGACTTGGGACTTTCCAGCCTCTGCAATCCTGTGAGCCATTTCCTTGATATAAATCTCTTTCTCTCTTTCTATTTATATATGTATGTATGTGTGTATGTGTATGCTTCACTGGTATTCCTTCTCTAGAGAACCCGGCCTAAAACACCAGGAATGACAAGTTGAAGAGGAATAGCATCATGTTCATCATCAAAAAGAACATTATATCCTGAAATATAACGCTGTAAATGATAGGATAATATCCATATGCTAACAAGGAAGACCAGTTAAAATAACTATTCAAATTTACACACCAACCACTAATGCCAAAGATAAGGAAATTGAAGATTTTTGCCAACTTCTGCAGTCTGAAATTGATCAAACATGCAATCAAGCCACATTGATAATTACTGGTGATTGGAATGCAAAAGCTGGATACAAAGAAGAAGGCTCTGTAGTTGGAAAAAATTGTTCCAACTAAGGCAGAAATTATCGAACAAGATCATTAATATGACATGGAAGTAAAATTTTGCTGAAGATCATTCAAAAGCAGCTGCAACAATATATCAACAGGGAACTGCCAGAAATTCAAGCCGGATTAAGAAGAGGACATGGAACCAGAGATATCATTACTGATGTCAGACGGATCCTGGCTGAAAGCAGAGACTACCAGAAAGATGTTTACCTGTGTTTTATTGACCATGCAAATGTATTCGACTGTGTGGATCATAACAAATTCCCGATAGCATCGCGAAGAATGGGAATTCCAGAACACTTAATTGTGCTCATGAGGAACCAGCACATAGATGAAGAGGCAGTTGTTCGGACAGAACAACTGGTTTAAAGACAGGAAAGGTGTGCATCAGGGCTGTATCCTTTCACCATGCTTATTCAATCTGTATGCTGAGCAAATAATCTGAGAAGCTAGACTATATGAAGAAGAAAAGGGCATCAGGATTGGTGGAAGACTCATTAACAACCTGAGTTATGTAGATGATACAACTTTGCTTGCTGAAAGTGAAGAGGACTTGAAACACTTACTGATGAAGATCAAAGACCACAGCCTTCAGTATGGATTACACCTCAACATAAAGAAAGCAAAAATCCTCACAACTGGACCAATAGGCAACATTACGATAAATAGAGGAAGAATGAAGTTGTCAAAGTTTTTGTTTTACTTGGATCCACAATTAAAGGCCATGGAAGCAGTATTCAAGAAATTAAATGACACATTGCATTGGGCAAATCTGCTGCGAAAGACCTCTTTAAAGTGTTAACAGGCAAAGATGTCACTTTGAAGACTAAGGTGCGACTGACCCAATCCATGGCGTTTTCAATCGCCTCATATGAATGTGAAAATTGGGCAATGAATAAGGAAGACCAAAAAAAAATTGACAGCTTTGAATTGTGGTGTTGGTGAAAAATAATAAATATGCCATACGTGGATTGCCAAAAGAATGAACAAATCTATCTTGGAAGAAGCACAACCAGAATGTTCCTTAGAAGCCAGGATGGTGAGACTATGTCTCACATACTTTGGAAATGTTATCAGGAGGGATCAGTTCCTGGAGAGGGACATCATGCTTGATAAAGTAGAGGGTCAGCAAAAAAGAGGAAGATTGTGGATGAGATGGATTGACACAGTGGTTGCAACAATGGGCTCAAACATAAAGATTGTGAGGATGGTGCAGGACTGGGCAGTGTTTTGTTCTGTTGTACATAAGGTCACTATGAGTCGGAACTGACTTGATAGCACCACAGGAACAACAACATACAAGTGTACCTCACTTGCTGGAAAATACAGGAATCAAATTGACATTTGTGGAAAGAGATGGTGGAAAAGCTCAATATCATCAGTTAGAACAAGGCTAGGGGCTGACTGTGGAACCGATTATCAATTGCTCATATGTAAGTTCATGTTGAAGATGAAGAAAATTAAAACAAGTCCTCGAGATCCAAAGTGTGACCTTTAGTATAGCCCACGGGAATTTGGAAGCTATCACAAAAATTAATTTGATGCATTAAACACTAATGACCAAAGACCAGACAAGTTGTGGAATGACAGCACACGTTAAGAAAATAAAAGGTTATTAAAAAGACAGGAAAAGAAGACAGGACCAAAATGGATGTCAGAATAGACTCTAAAACTTGCTCTTGAACATAGAGCAGCTAAAGGAAAAGAAAGGAATGATGATGTAAAAGAACTGAACAGATTTCAAAGGACAGCTCGAGAAGGCAAAACAAAGTATTGTAATGAAAGGTGCATAGGTCTGGAGTTAGAAAACCAAAAGGGAAGAAAGCACTCATTATTTCTCAAGATGAAAGAGCAGAAGAAAAATTCAAGCTTCAAGTTGAAATACTGAAGGATTCGATAGGCAAAAATTTGAAAGATGCAGGAAGCATCAAAAGGAAATGGAAGGAACACACAGAGTCACTGTACCGAAAAGAATTGGTCAACAGTCAACAACTCAGGAGACAGCATAAGATCAAGAATTGATGGAAGTGAAGGAAAAAGTCCAAGCTCCACTGAAGGCACTGGCAAAAAACAAGGCTTCAGGAACTGATGGAATACCAGTTAGAATGTTTCAACAAATGGATGTGATGCTGAAAGCACTCACGTGTCTATACCAAGAAATTTGGAAGATAGCTACTTAGCCAACTGGCTGGAAGAGATCCATATTTGTGCCTTTTCCAAAGAAATACACTAACAGAATGTATAAATTATGAAACAGTGTCATTTGTGTCACACACAAGTAAAATTTTGCTGAAGATAATCCAAAAACTGTTGCAGCAGTACATCGACAGGGAATTGTCAGAAATTCAAGCCAAATTCAGAAAAGGATGTGGAACCAGGGATATCATTGTTGATGTCAGATGAATCCTGGCTGAAAGTAGAGAACACCAGAAAGATATTTACCTGTGTTTCATTAACCATGCAAAGGCATTCAACTGCGTGTATCATAACTAGTTATGGATGTCATTGTGAACAATGGGAATTCCAGAACATTAATAGTGCTGATGCAGGACCTTTACAGAGACCAAGAGGCAGTTGTTCAAACATGGTTAAAATCAGGAAAGGTGTGCATCAGCGTTGTATCCTTTCACCATACTCATTCAATCTATATGCTGAGGAAATAATCTGAGAAGCTGGACTATATGAAGAAGAACAGAACATCAGAATTGAAGGAAAACTCCTTAACAGCTGGTGATATGCATATGACACAACCTTGCTTGCTGAAAGTGAAGAGGACTTGAAGCACTTGCTGATGAAAATCATAGTCTATAGCCTTTAGTACGGATTACACCTCAACATAAAGAAAATGAAAATCATCACAACTGGACCAATAAGCAACATCATGATAAACAGAGAAAAGACGGAAGTTGTGAAGGATTTTTTACTTGGATCCAAAATTAAAGACCATGGAAACAGCAGTCAGGAAATCAAATGATGTATTGCATTGGGCCAATCTGCTGCAACAGACCTGTTTAAAATGTTAAAAAGTCACTTTGAGGACTGAGGTGTGCCTGACCCAAGCCATGGTATTTTCAGTTTCCTCATATGCACGTGAAAGCTGGAAAATGAATAAGGAAGACTGAAGAAGAATTGATGGCTTTGAATTACGGTGTTGGCAAAGAGTATTGAATATACCATGGACTGTCAGAAGAAGCAACAAAGCTGTTTTGGAACAAGTATAGCCAGAATGCTCCTTAGAAGTCAGGATGGCAAGACTTCTCTCATATACTTTGGACTTGTTATCAGGAGGGACCAGTTCCTGGAGAAGTACAACATGGTTTTTAAAGTAGAGGGTGAGTGAAAAAGAGGAAGACCCTCAATGAGATGGATTGGCACAATGTCTGCAACAGTGGGCTGAAACATAGCAACACTTGTGATGAGGGTTTGGGACAGGGCAGTGCATCAGCTGTTCCACGGGAGAAACATGTGGCAGTCTGATTCTGTGAAGATTTACAGCCTTGGAATCCCTATGGGACAGTTCTAGCCTGTCCTATAGCATTACTACTTGTCAGAATCGACTTGAGGGCAATGGGTTTGTTGTGGTTGTTATTAGCTCTGGAAATATTGCTTTTGTTCCAGTCTCCTCTCCTCTTATGATGAGACATTTTACACATTCGTTTATGTTAGGCATTTCACCAAGTTTCAAATGTTTTAATATTTTTCATTTCTGTTCTTCAATTTGAATATTTTCTTCTGACTTACAGTGGCTTCCTTTGTAAATTACAATTTATAGAGGAAATCTTAGACTTGCAATGATCTCTTCCTCCTGAGAGAATTTACTTTTGTAGACCGGTAGGGTAGGGGAGATCTCTTGAACCTGGTAGGGCAGATTGTTGTTGTTGTGTGCCACTGAGTCCCTTCCAACTTAATCTAGCCATAGATTGAGTTAATTTGAAGCCAGGATTTAGCCTTTTTTCAGTGCTCAATTTAGTCATAGATTGCAGTATTTTGGGTTTCCCAACTGAAGGTCTTCAATATTTTAACCTGTGTCCCTTCTCTTTAGCAGGCCCTGGAAAACAATTTTTGTCCTCCTAAAATCCTCTGAAACTGTCGATTGTACGGCTAAGATTTCTCAACCTCTCAGCTGAAGTTTCAAACTTGCTAATGCCTCCAGGGTAAAAGAGGCACTCTATATTTGCCTCACCTCTTGGGGTTTCCCTTTTTGTTATGGAATTGTGTTCCCTTAGGTTATCATTGCTTTGGTATGTTTCCAATGCCTTCAAACAGATGATTTTTATATTTATTGCTGCTTTTCAGATTATTCTTCATGGATGTATCCGTCTGGAACAACTAGGTCATTGTTTGCTGGAAAAGGAGATTTCCCATGGTTTAGAATTAAGAGTATAGAAGCTGTCTTCCTCACCAACAAGAAAGTATGTTCCATGAGGGCTGCTCTCCTGTCCTTCAGCTCTACTGGATTTTTATTATTCAAGTTTGCCATACTTTTTCCTGTCTCAGAGCCATTGCATTTGCTGTCTCCTCCACCTGGAATGCTCTTAATGCCTCTTTTAACCTACATAAATCACACCATCTTGTAGGTCTTGGACTAAACATCATCTTGCAGAGAATTCTTTCTTCATTTCTAAGGCTATATTAGATTCCCTTATGTTTTCCTTTCACAGTAATTTGCACACTTGGAGTTATTAGATTAATTATAATTTAATCTGTTTTACCCAGACAGATTTCACCAGACTGTGCTAGCACGATGCCCTTCACTTCCTAAATGCTCTCAAAATAAATATAATCTCCACTGGCATGCTTTAAACTAAATTAACATTTCCCAAAATGCATTGCATAAAAAAGGAGTTCCCAGGTCAAGTAAGTTTTGGAAACATTTCATAGTATATCTACTTTTGGGAGAATCACAATGTGCATTAACAATTTCAAAAATCTTAGAAATTCCACAGTAAATAAAACAGTTTAGCTTCGCTTATTCCTAAATTTAACACTCTTTTAAAAACCTGAACAAAATTCTGTGGAATACACTTCAAAAATCATTTGGTTAGATACATTCTAGAAATTGAAACTCAGAGAAATTTCAGGTTTTAGGAAAAAGAAACTTCATTTCATAATGAATTTTGAAAATTCTGGATAAGTGAAATCAAAATCAGAGACTTGAAGGGTAACTTCATCATAGCAATAATTACCGGACTCGAGTTCCGCTGACGTGGTCAAAAGACTTTCTGCCTCCAATTTAGTACAGCAATCTTTATAGCTCCACAAATGGCATAAAACAGGGAGGTTTCAAGCACTGATCACAAGGGACTGTCGTCATGAGCTAAAGTAGTGTATATTGAACTGACTGCTTTAGTCACTCATGATTCTTTTGCAGTCAGGTAGATCCAGCAAATATTTTGCATTTGCCAGATATGTATTGACAGTTAACTAGTCCTTGAATCAAATAAGAATGACATGAGAAGTAAAAGCAGACAGAAATAGCATTTCAACTGGTAAATAAAACAATTTTCTTTTCAGATAATTCCCAGTGGCTAATTTTAAATTGTTTCATCATTAAGTAATAACCAATTTACATTTATTCTTATTGGCTTTCTCTTTCACTTGTTCTTATTCTGTCTCCTTTCCATATTTATTAAATTCGGAAACAACGACTAAAAATACTCCATGATCATACTTCACATCTGTATAACTGTTCCTTCCCTAGCTTTTCAGCTATTTTTCTCTTGCTTTGAAATACACTTGTCCTTTAAGATTGTATGCTCAGTCTTCACTCCTGCCCTCCACTTCCTTCTCCTATTTTATTCGTCCCTTGTCTCTATCTTCATGGCTGTTTTCCTCTTTACCATAAAGATCTTTTTTGACTCTAGTTTGTCAGAAATGATGGTACTTTTAATGCATCATGGAGTTGGGGGGCACATAAAAATGATGTAGTCAGAGCAGCAAAATCAAGCTGAACACCAGTAAAAACAGTAACGAAATTAGCTTGAACCTCACCCTCTTTCCATTAGCTTATGCTTTCCATAGAGAATGCTGTTTAGAATTCCCTGCTACATATCTTGCTTCAGGATGTCAGACATGCTTTTCCTTCACTGTCACCTACTGCCTGCTCCTGGCTGCTGAATTGACCTTGTCCCCTGACTCAATTTCTATCAAGTATTGTCGTGCAGAGTTTGAGTTGCAGGGAACTGCTCTAAGGGGCCATTTATCACCTGAGTTGATGAATCTCAAATCTATGTGTCTTCATCCATGACAACTGAAGTTCAGTTTAATATTTCTAACAATCTTTTGGATGTATTTATACAATTATTCCATAGTACCTCAAATTCATTATGTCCAAAACTGAATTGAATGTCTGTAATACTTTAGCTTAGGACTTGACATATGATAGGCATAGTTCTTTCTTTTTACATCAAGCCAGCCTGTCCTCACAATTTCCCTCCTTTTTTTTGTAAATGATACCAACTACACTTAAAATATCCAACATCCTTCTTCTAGTTTATCTTCTTTTTCCCATTTTTTCTTTCAACAAATTTTTAACAACCATCTCCCATGTTTTAAGAACTTATGTTGGGGTATAATAATGAAAAAAACACAGTTATGGTCTCCAGAAGATTACAATCTAGTGGAGAGCCTGGCAGAGAAACAAGTAATAGAACAGCAAGTATAGAAGTCAGTGTTAAGTTGTATGGGAGCACAGAAGGGGACAATAATCCAGTTTAGCAGAATCACAGAACAGTCTTCAGAGATGACAAGTATCCTGAATTATGAAAGACAAGGAGGGATTAACCTAGAGAAACACCTGGATAAACCCAACCCATTTTACTTTGAGAGGGGAAGGAGTTGGGGAGATCAGCAGGGCTGTTTCAGATGGTTCAGTTGCAGGAAGGAAGAATGGTAAGTTTCCCAAGAGCCTGTGCTGCTGAGTCTCCATACAAATATCTGCTATGCTAGAGAGTTGTTCTGACCTGGAGCAGACAACTCTGTTGAGACTGGAGGGTAATTTGTTATCATCAAAGCAGAATATTGGCTGTCTTGATTGATATTTATCCATAGAAAGATTTTCCTTTAAACCCAATCTAAAGTTTCCATTCCCTTCTCAGCCATCATTACATAATTTATAGCAATTATCAGTATATAAAACTACCTTTCATTTGTTTATTGTTCATCATCTACACTTCTTTTCTAAAATACAAACTCTGCAAAGCAATAATCTTGTCTCTCTTGTTCACCTTTGCATTCCAGAGCATAGAGCAATGCCTGGCATTGACATGAAGGAACTATTTTGAATTTAGTACAGATATACAGAAAAAGTAAGCAAAGAGCACACAACTCACTTGACCATTTTGTGAAATGCTTACAGAAAACGAATTTTTTTTTTTTCTTACATATTATACATATTGGAAAGGGAGCGTGGAAGATATTATGTAAATGTCTGTCAAAGAAAGGAGGCCTGGGTACCTATTTGGGTGTGAAGGTAACAATAAGGGAGCTCAGAATTCAATTAACTTGAATCATTGTTATTATCATTACTGATTTCATACCTTGTGATAGTAATAGTGTATGGTCATAGATTTGTGAACTTCCCTAGGTATTTTATGGTTTTTGTGTATATCTTTCAGATGGCGCTTTTGTTGTTTGTTTCACACAAGTACATTTTCATTCCTAATCTCTATTACTGCTATGACTTCTGTTCCTATTGCTGTTATTAAGCTTCTCAAATTAAGATATAAAGTTATCGTGACAGATAACAATGCCTTATATCTGGAGACTAGATGAAGTTAAATAGAGAAATGTTCTAGTTTCTGACTCATGGACAATGAATTTTGGAGCAAAATATGAGGTCACTAAACAAAACAAATTAGTGACCACTAAGACAGTATGACAAATGTTCAGTGAAGCAATGAGTCTGTAGGACATATTAAGATTTAGCCTTTAAAGTCTAACAAAATTATAACTCTCTTACAGATACATTTGTGAGGATTACAAAATGTTTTGCTATTTTTCTTTACTGAACTTGAATTCTTGCTGGTAATGAATTATTAAATCACCTAAAATTTGGTTTGAATTCCGTCTCTGTCATTTACCTGGGTGACCTTGGTCAAGTTTCTGAACTTTGTCATTGTCCACAGTTGTAAAATAGGAACTAATAAATTGTAACACTGGGTTGTGGTAAGAATTATATTATCTGAACCAATAAAGGGCTTACCACAGGCCTGGACTAAATGATATTAGCGATTTTGGGGGAGATAATATATCTGAAATATTACCCAATGTTTTTTCTCTTCTCAGGAAAACGATGGAATTTTTCCATGGGAAGGTAAGTGGGAGGGTCAACTTCACATGATGTGTTCTGCTCCTGTCTCTTGCTGTCAGACAGAAAGGAAATAAAGAACTCTTCTGGTGCTGAGAGAAGGGGTATGGTCTGTTAGATTGTTCACATATATTCATCTGTTCCCTCCTCATCTCTAGGGGTGGAGTATATATCACTGCCTCATTCGCATTGGATTTGGTCACGTAACTTAATTTTGGCTTCATCTTAGGTGGAAAGTACTTTGGTCAATGGAAAGTTAACAGATATGACATAAGCACAACCTTGAAACATGCTCATGTGTTTGTTGGCGTCTTGCAACTCTGCCATGAGCATGAGAAAAACGTGCCCTGGCTAGCCCACTGGACCAAGGAGGATGAGAAACAGGAGAAGCTGACTTGTATCCAGCCTTCAGCTCAGAGCTAAGCCAGTCAAGCCTGCCTAGGTTCACCAATTCCCAGTGCTCAACCTGCAGATATATAAATGAGAATAAACGATGGTTGTTTTAAACCACTTAATGTTTGGAATGACTTGTTACACAGCATTACTGTGGCAATAGTAAGAAGAGTCAAGGAGAATGAGAGAGAAAAGCAAGAAGTAAGAAGCAAGGTCTTGGCCACCCTTTTCTTTAGAAGAGAAATGATGGGAGGGGAGGGAAAAGGCAGGGAGAAACACTATATTTGTGTGAATCTGAAATTATTCAGACCAGTGCCTCACTTTCTCATGTGTACTCCGGGAAGATTGCAAGTCTTTCAGAGAAGTCATCTGCCTGGTGTAGTGTAGCATCCACGTGGTGCAGGAGTAGCTATGTAGCATTAGTGGAAGGAGGTGCTAGTAGATGGGCCTAGGATTGCTCTTAAAGTTGCTCTCACCTTGTATGTGACATGTAGAGGATTCAGAATTTTCATATGTTCCAGAGTAGGTAAGAAGTTTTGAGAATTGATAGGCATGAAGAGGCCTGGGGCAAAAATAAAGAGATCACAGAGTACAGGAGAATATGACAGGACCACAGATTTCAGCCATATGTTTCAGAACAATAGCCCCACAAACCATGTGGTTTCACCCACACATCAGCAGATGGCTATTGTGGCTATCTGGTGCCCAGACAGCATTAGGAACATCCTAGTGTAGTCTAGTGAGAATTGGGAGGACAGCACAAAGAGAAAACTCCCCATTCCTGTTGCCATGAGCATTCTTGTGCTGAACTATATCCCCAGCCTTGGGAGAGTAAAGGAGATTGTGAAACTTTTTGAAAGAGGATAAAGAACCTGACAGAGAATTCAGACTAAAAGATATTTCTATTAAATTGGAAGAAACTGTGTTCTCCATTGCCATCAGTAGGAATTTGAGCTCTAGAACAAGATAAGATCAATTATAGAGAATAAAGTCCTTTTTTGTTTTGCATATCTGAATCATAGCATATACGGAGCTAAATGTCTGGCTGCTAACCAAAAAGGTGGTAATTCAAATCTACCAGCTGCTCCTTGAAAACCCCCTGGGGCAGTTCTACTCTGTCCTATAGGGTCGAAATGAATTGGAATCAACTGGATGGCAATAGGTTTGGTTTATAATATTGTTTGTTATTTTATTATTGGAAATATCTTAAAGATCATCTGGCCTAATTCTTCTAGTAATGCTTGAATCCTCTTAAACACCATCACAGACAAGGCGTTTACTATCTCATTCTGTTTTTGTATAACTAAAAACGTTAGAAAGGCTTTCCATATACAAAACAAAAATTTATCTTTCTGTAGCTCACTGCTGTTATCTTGTTTCTAGTCTCTGGAGTAACATAGTAATTTCTATTCCTTCTTCCACACAACAGAAGGATTTATAGATAGTAAAAGAGAAAAAAATGAACGGTAAAATTTTTGAATTTACCCATACATTTAATTTAAATTCCTCTTTTTCGTATCTAGTAATAATTCACACATTTTCAAATGAAAGCATCAAAATTGAATATTGCCACAAATTGGAATGGTGGGTTAAAATTTTACTACAAAATACAGAATTGAGAAACATTAGCTTGGCAGAAGTTTATGTAAAAAAGACCTGGGGGAATTTAGTCAGTCAAAAGATTAATATATTGAACGAGAATCATCTTATGCTGCGTTGATGGAAAGACAGTAACCCACATGATAAAAAGTAATTGTTCCAGTGTTTTTTGTGTTGGTAGAATCATTCATAAATAATTTTAAGATTCAGTCTTTATCTTTGACTCTTTTCTTCAATCTCTACATCCAATTAAATACCAAATTCTATTGAGGCTATCTCCTTAAGAACACTTCAATAAGTTCCTCTTTTCCACCTCCACTGTGACTACTTAAGTCTGGGCTACTGTAATTTTTTAATTTGGTTCCTACATCAATTTTCTTGCTGGTCTCTTTTCTCTCAGTTGTTCTCCACATTGAAACAAGAATGAAATGCCAATATAATCTTATCTTTCATGGCACCTTGAATCTGCTATTACCACAGCTGAACCTAATTTCTTCACATTTCTCATGGTGTGTCTTGCTGTAATGAGTAGAATTTTAGTGTTTAAAAGTATATTTTCTTGATGCATGGCTTCTTAAACACAGCCAAACATTCCAGGGAGCTCAATCAAAAGGAATGGTACTTCCCAGTGCTGGAAAAAGACCTGGCTAAGCTGTACTTATTAAATAACAGTATATTGGTCTCAAGTGGGGGCCTGGATGGATTTTCAATGGCAATTTTGACTTTAACTAATTTTTGTTTAACCTTCTAGTAAGACATAATTCCACTGTACAGATTTGAGATAGTAATGACCTCATTATTGTTGTTTTTATTTTGAACATCTTTAAGAGAAAAAAATTATATTACTGTCTTAGTTATCTAGTGCTGCTACAACAGAAATACCACAAGTGGATGGCTTTAACAAAGAGAAATTTATTTCTTCACAGTAAAGTAGGCTAAAAGTCCAAATTCAGGACATCAGCTCCAGGGGAAGGCTTTTTCTGTTCGCCTTCTCATCAATGTTCCCCTAGACTAGGAGCTTCTCTGCGCAGGGACCCCGGTTCAAAGGACGCGTTCTGCTCCTGGCACTACTTTCTTGATGGTATGAGGTCCCCATCTCTCTGCTCACTTCTCTCTTTTATATCTCAAGAGATTGCCTCAGGACACGATCCAGTCTTGTAGATTGAGCCCTGCCTTACTAACACAACTGCCACCCATCCTCCCTCATTAACATCACAGAGTCAGGATTTACAACATATAAGAAAATCACACAATACCAGGAATCATGGCACAGCCAAACTGACACATGCATTTTTTCGGGGACATAATTCAATCCATGACAATTACTTTAACAGCTATACAAAAATTCCTCTCAGACAGAAAATTATCTTTAATTTGAAAAATACTTTGACAAGCATTTGAGCATTAAGGTGTGCTTTTTGCGAACCAGACTGAAGGTGGCAGTAAGGATGAAGAAGGGATGGAATCCATTTTACATAATATAGGAAAAGAATTTAGAGTTGTAGTTGAGAGAACTGGTTAAAGAGTAGAGATTTTGGGCTAATTTGTTACTGTAGCATAAACTAGCCTATACTGATTAATATAATAATTTTTTAAAATTTAGACATAAAATAGGACTATGAAGGAAAGAAGTAAGTTTTAGAAGAAAAATGAGGCATCCCTAAAATATATTTCTCCTCCACCAGTGTAAGTTAATACACAAATATACAGCATAGTAACCCTTGGAGAAATCTGAAGATCAACTATTCTTTGAATAGCAAAATGTTAAAGTTTTAAATTTTGGCTGCTAAAATTTTTAATAGTAAACTTGTAACAATTATTAAAAATTTATAATAACATTTCAGGTATATTCTTACATCATAGAAACGTATTCTATGATGGTGGCATTTGTTTCGGGCCAAATTAATTTTCACGATAGATCATTTAGCATCCAGTCATAATGTACATTGTTTACCTTTACTTTAGCAAATACTGTGTCCCTCAACCATAACCTCCATCCGTACCCACAAATTAAAAAAGAAAAGTAAGTTAAAATTCATCTTGATAATATGTAAATATATATCTACATATTTGGAGACGTTGTTGTTGTTAGGTGCCATCGAGTAAGGCAACCCCATGTGACAAAGCAGAATAGCCCCATGGGGTTTTCTAGGCTGTAATCTAAACTGCCAACCTTGCAGTTAGCAGCTGAGAGCTTAACTGTTGCAATACCAGGGCTCCTTATTTGGAGATGGAGGAGAGAAATTTCTTTATGGCTGCTGAGTATTCACAATGAACAAGATGCTGTATGGAACGCTCTACATGTCATTTATTTCTTCGCAACTAACCTACGATGTAAATATTATCTTTACTGTACAGTGGATTGAACTGAGGTTTAGAGATGTTAAGTCATGGTGGTAAAGCATGCAGGCTTTGCGCTTGAGTTGAATTTCAGGCTCCACAACTTCCTAGATGTGGGATTTGGGAGTTATTTTAACTTGTGTAAATTTCAGTTTCCATATGTATAAAACGGGGGCTATACCAACATCAAATCATGAGGTTATTATGGGAGATTAAGTGAGTTAATCCATATAAAGATTTTAGCAGGCTGTTTGGCACTTAGTAAAACAGCTCACAATAAAATTTTAAAATAATATTTCAGTTATATTCTTATGTCACAGAAACTTATTCTATGGTAGTATTTGTGTTTGGTCAAATACTAATCTTAACAATAGTTAAAATTAGTTTAGTTTTGATGTTTCCTAGTAAGAGGAAACTGGCTGTACTCTCTAAAAATCTTCATTTTCTCCTCTTTCCTTTTTCCTTTTATTTTCTTACCTTTACTGAATCTCCACAAGTAGTAAAAGGTCCTCTATTTCTACTTATTTCATTCTGAATCCAAATCCCAGTGTTTTTAGTATATGTAGCTCTGCTGATTACTTGTGCTTTCAATCACATATAACTAGGTGAAGACATTTTTATCATGTCAACTGACTCCATAATCTCTTTGTTTGCGTACAGTATTAATGTTTTCTGTTTGTTTTGTTCTGCTCAGCACACTTTTTCTCCTTATTCTGGGAAAAAAAAAAGCCTCTTTTCTTTGAGGACCCACTCTGTTCTCACCACTCATTACATTTGATCTGGTGGGGTTGCAAGTTAAGACCCCAGGTCCGCAGATGTGAGCACAAAGTCTGTCATAAGGTTGCATCCTCCTTGAAGCAATGCAATGGTGATTCTCAAAGTTGGATATATGGGTTAAGTTGAGGTATTGTAGTAAAGATTATGATTCTATTTGACTGTTGACAGCTTTTAAGTTTCATCCTTTTGTCTTTCCTGCTGTTCCACATCTAGCAAAACTGATAAAAATGTCCAGGTACTTTCTCCTTTAGTCCAGAAAGAGATTCAAACCCAAGCCTCTGCTTGTGCATGGGAACCTTCACCCTGCCTCCACTCCCTAACCACAATAAAAACCTCAAGCCAGTCTCCTTTCTTGGCTTTCTCAAGTCATCTTCTGACCGGCTTGGGAAGTCTGCTCTGCTCTCCCGAGAAAGCCTTGTTATGTAAGTAATAAGACTTTTCATACCCACTTGATGTGTGTGTGTGATGTCATCAGGCTTGAAATCTGATCCAAATTTTAGATGGGGATCCATCATGCTTCTGTAGAATGCCCCAAGCAGGTATTAATTCCACTTAAATTGTAAGCTCTAATAATGTGACTTCAAAGCTGCTAATTGTCATATTCCCCACAACATGGACAGGTCTGAGAGAATGGAGCCAGCACCCAGAGATAGGCATGAGAGTCAGTGAGAGAGTCTTGATGACTCTGTTTAAGTCCAAGGATGCACTCGAAACTTCCCAGTTACACGAGCCAATAAATCTTCCTTTGTTGCTGAAGCTAGTTTGTTGGTTTCAAGCACTTGTGCCAAAAAAAAAAAAAAAAGTCTTGACTCTTTGGGGAGAAAACATTGGAAAAATATTTTAATAGGCTGTAGAGATAGAAGGTGAAACTCCAAAGTCTTAGATGTTGAATAGCACAGAAGTATTAGAAAAGAAGACTGAGCTGCTCTCCACGGGAAGAGAAAACATATGGGCTTGTTCTTGTTGCTCTGGAATATGAAGAAATGCTGCATGGGGGAAATGCCAAGAGAGGAACTCCTTGGCAACAGTATGGTTGAGTGCTCTTGGAAATAGGAATGCTTAGCAGGGATCTTAAAATTGCTATGTGATTCCTCCTCATGATCCCTGATCTTCAGTAAGGTGTTGTATTCTCATGAATGTTTTGGTGTGGCTTTTGTGGAAATAAAGTGGCTGTTGAATGTCACAGTTTGTTTGCCAAGGAGCAAAACAGAGACCACCTATGAGAACACAAAGGAGGCATGAGCTCATACAGAGAAAACCTTAGGAGGGCTTTAAGCTTACACAGGCTGTGGAATTGGGAGGGAATTTTGGGAACAATTTTGCTTAGAGCTCCAGGGGTGGAGAATTTCATGCTGACATCTGAGTTACATACAGTTCATAGTTAATAAGAACTAATTAATTTGTTGGCAACATAACTGGAATAAGTCACTATGGAAAGCTGCATTAGTTTTTCAAAAATAATTGGGTATCGTTTTGTAATTTATATTCTCTATGTACTAAATAGTAATGTGATGGCTTGCAAAAGTTCATTTTATGCACCTAATTTATGTCCATGTCATAGCCTAGGTACTGGGGAAAGTTCACTCATTTTATGTTCAAAAATAGAACTTAAAAAAAAAAAAAGTCATACAGGCAAAATCTATTACAACAGCTCCAAAAAAAGGCCCACAATTTTAGTTTTGCAGTAATTTATTTATACTGATTTAAAGTAAAGTTTGTTAATTTAGTCTTGGCAATATTGTTGCGAAGTAGAAAGAATATCATAGTATTTGCATTAACTCAGTATGTCCTATGAATTTTTCAGACTTGTGTAAATAGAGACACAGTTATTTATGTGGGTTAATAAATGAATGTTAATTTATTTTGAAAAAAGTACTTAATAATCATATAGAATTATTAGAATCCCAGAGCTGGAAGAGGTCTTAAATATCACTCTGTTTTGTTATTCAATAGATGGAGAATTGAGGGCCAGGGAATTCAAGGGCCAGGGAATGGCTTGCTCAAACCATTCATATAGAATAGAAACCAGAACAAGGTGTACCTGACTCTTGGTCAAGACATTTTTATACCACACCAGTTTCTACAATCTATAAAATGAAGGGGATAGACTAGATAATCTTTATGACTCTTTTCTTCCCTAACATTATACATTTAAAAAATCTAAGCATTAGGGTAATGTCTATATTTGTACCAAAACTTTTACTAGGAACCAAGAACAAATAATTACTTACCAGAACACATAGAACTGAAATGTATCCTGTGCAAAATGGCCCTCAACATGTTTGTAAGACTGACATTACACAGCTTTTAGTCACTCTGTTGCCTCTCGTTAGAAGGATACTTTCTCTAGTTGCTCCTGCTTAGCAATATCCCAGAACTTTGTGTAAGATGCTAAATTTCAGAAATAAACAGTATCAGTATAATTAAGAAGATGCAATCCTTATGAAGTCCACCTCAACAATCAAGTAGCAAGCTTTTATTGTACTTAGTACACTCTGGTGTGCTTAGCATGGTGCCAAGAACTGTGTTTGATAAAAAGGTAGTGTGAAACAGACCCCACACTCAAGGGCATCTTACCATCCCAGGAAGGAAATAGAGCTAACTTACAAAAAATAGTAACAGAACAATTGCTTTCTATCTTTTGTGGCTCTGACTCCAAGTGAAATAAAATTTCAAAGAAGAAAGAATGATGTTCTTTGTATCTTCTTAGTTCTTTATACCTCTCTTTGGTGTTTTCTTTTTCCACCCTCTGGAAATAAAGTTTACATAGTTACGGTGGGATTACGAAGGGTTTTTAAAACCAAAATGAGGAATTTTGACCTGATATGGTAAATAAAAGAAGTCATTAATACATGTTTGTATAGGAAAGTCAGGTGATAAAAATTTGGCTTTAAGAAAATTAGTGTCCGGCAGTGGTATGCAAGCTGGACTGGAGATGGGAAGACTGAGTGAAGGAAGGAAGGTGGCCAGTTTCGGTAATCCCAGATGATGTCATATGGATGTGTTAGAATACGTAATGCTAGTTGCAGAAATAATTCCAAAAATTAGTGGCTTAACACAATAGAGGTTCATTTCTCTCTCGTGTTACAATCCTGTGTGGTCTGGTGGGGAACTGGACTCCACAAAATCATATAGGGACCTATGTCATTTATTAATGATGGTTTTGCCATCTTTAATTTGTGGCTTCAAGGTCACTTTAGGGTTTTGTCAGCCATTAGACTGGAGAGAGGGGGAGAAAGAGAGAGAAGAGACACTGTTGCTGCTGACACAACTGGTCTCATGGTGTCATCAAGAAGCAAAGAGACCTGAGAATTGTCGTTTAAATGTGTACCTACCAAGACGAAACTTGGTTTGTGAGCATCTCACCTTCTCTGGGATTTCTCCAAACTAAAAATAAATAAATAAATAGAAACCAAACCCATTTCTACTGAGTCAATTCTGACTCATAGCAACCCTATAGGGCAGAGTAGAACTGTCCCATAGGGTTTCCAAGGAGTGGCTGGTGGATTCAAACTGCCGACCTTTTGGTTAGCAGCTCAGCTCTTAACCACTGTGCCACCAGGGCTCCGTGGGGTCTCTGGGAACATGAATTTTAATAACTGGACACAATGGAAATAACACTAACATTTACTGAATATTTACTATGGGACATGCACTGAGTAGTACATAAATATCTCCTAAACTTGCCTGATGATAATGATCATTTAGGAGCCTTACTAAAAATATTGATCTATGAGCCCAATTCCTAGGTCTTCTGAATCTTATTCTTCAGAGGAGAGGTCTTGGAGTCTACATTTTTAATAAGTATTCCAGGTGATTTTATCACTAGGAAAGTTTGGGAAGTACTACTTTATACAAACACAAGTCTTTGTGTTAGGGGTTATTTTTATTCCCTCATTTTACACCTGAGGTTATAAGGGGTAAATAAGTTACTCAAGGTCACAGAACTAGGGGGTGGCAAAAACAGGACCCAAACTTAGTCCCAACAGACCCTATAGTATGAGCACTTAAGTTTTCTTTTATCTTGCCTCTCCATGAAGGTGTATACTGACTGGAACTACTATTGAGGGAACCCATGGACCTCAGGTGTTTTTTTTTTCCTATTTTTATAAATGCTTTAACACTGGAATTTTTAATTTCTCATTTCTGGCTAACAAGGTGGATTAGTTTCCTAAGGCTGCAGTAACAAAGTACTACAAATTGAGTGATTTATAGGAACAAATATATTGACTTGCCATTCTGAAGATTAGTAGTCTGAATTCAGCATGTCAGCAGGGCTATGTTCTTTCCAAAGGCTCTAGGTGAAGTTCCTGTCTTGTCTCTCCTGGCATCTGGTAGTTCCAGGTGTTCGTTAGCTTGCAGCCGCAGCATAACTTGGAACACACAAGGCCCCCTCCCCCGTCTCTGTGTCTCTTCTCTTTTATAAGGCACCACTTGGATTGGATTAGGATTGGCCCCACTCTGGTATGATCACATGTTAATTTAACTGATAACATCTTCAAAGACCTATTTCCAAACAAGGTCACATTCGTAGGTACCAGGGGTTAAGACTTCAACATATATTTTTTGGGACACGATTTAATCCATAACGAAAAGTATACTCATAGGCAACAAAGAGCTTGCCATTTCACTGCAGCCATAGTGTCCCCTTAATATGAGAAGAAGTCTAACATGAATATATACATGCACATGATAGCTGTTATGTAATGAATTTCAGTAACTCATGGTAGTGATCTAAGAACAAACTGAGTTAGCTTTGTAGTGCCTGGAAAGATAGGTTTGGCCATTTGCAGGACAGATGCCACAACATTCTCCAGGGTGGGTTGAGTGACGCATAGGTCAACTGACTGGCCCAAGAGTAAGTCAGTGACGTTGCTGAGGAGAACAGGATAAATAAACTTCCCAAGGTATGGACATCCCACTTTGGCAATGACAAGTAATCCCTGGGAGTAGAAACGTGAGGGAACAATTTTTAGTGATAACAAACTCAGAGGTGAGAAGAATTTGCCACTCAGAAATAAAAATAGAAAATTCTTTTTCTGGGTAATTGTAAGGCAGAAGTTGTTAAACTCTAGAGTAGTATGTAGAAGTGTCAGTGAGAAAGCAATGATTGCCAGCACTGCCTGTGCAGCTGGAGGAGCTCTGATCACTGGTTAGATCAGATCTTCCTAGGTTTCCAATGTAGTATCTAGGTACTTAGAAGGCCTGGTGAGACCCTTGAATGATCAGACGATGCTTCCTGGAACCAGATGTAAGATCAGTAAGCCAGTTTTGGGTTCCAGAGCTGACCATACAGTTAGCATGTGTGAGCAGACCAAGTCAGCAGATAACATAGCAGCAAAATGACCACATCAACACATCAACCACTTTGTGGGCAAATCATAAGAGTGAAGTTTGGTGCTACTGACTGCGTCTGTCTACATGGAAAGATCTTTTTCCCTTCAGGGACTATAAATGACAATGAGAAAACTAAACACACTTATACACACCACCTCTTGGGGGATTTTGAGAATTGTAGAATATAGTTGGTAGTCTAGTATAAGTAAGAAGTCAGGCCTGGGTTGAAATCTTAGCTTTACCATGCTCTGGCTCTGTGTCTGAGCAAATTCTTTAGCTTCTCTGAGCTAAAGTAGGGAAATAGTATTTAATTTCTTTGGTTGTTGTAATGCTCAGCATTTCTCAAGCTGAAAGAACTGAATAAAAAATTCAAGCTTCAAGTTGCAATATTGAAGGATACTATCACAAAATATTGAATGATGCAGGAAGCATCAAAAGAAGATGGAATGAATACTCAGAGTCACTCTACCAAAAAGAACTGATCAAAGTTCAACCATTTTAGGATGTAGTATATGCTAAAGAACCAAGGGTATTGAAGGAAGAAGTCCAAATTGCACTGGAGACATTAGCGAGAAATTCAAGCCAGATTCAGATGAGGACATGGGACGAAGGATATCATTGCTGATGTCAGATGGATTCTCGCTGAATGCAGAGAATACTAGAAAGATGTTTTTCTGTGTTCAATGATTATACAAAGTCATTTGACTGTATGGATCATAACAAATTATGCATAACATTGTGAAGAGCGGGAATTCCAGAACACTTAATTGAGCTCATGCAAAACCTGTACGTAGACCAAGAGGCAGTCATTTGAACAGAGCAAGGGGACACTGCATAGTTTAAAATCAAGAAAGGCATGCATCAGGATTGTATCCTTTCACCAGACTTATGTAATTTGTATGCTGAGCAAATAATCTGAGATGCTGGGCTATATGAAAAAGAACATGGCGTGAGGATTGGTAGAAGACTCGTTGACAACCTGTGATATGCAGATGACACAATCTTGCTTGCTGAAAGCAAAGAGGACTTGAAGCACTTACTGATGAAGACCGAAGACTAAGCCTTCAGTATGGATAACACCTCAACATAAAGAAAACAAAAATCATCACAACTGGACCAATAAACAATATCATGATAACTGGAGAAAAGATTGACGTTATCAAGGATTTCATTTTATTTGGATCCACAATCAACATCCGTAGAAGCAACAGTCAGGAAATCAAACGACGTAATGCATTGGGCAAATCTGCTGCAAAAGACCTCTTTCAAGTGTTAAAAACCAGAGATATCACTTTGACGACTAAGGTGTGCCTGACTCAAGCTGAACAATGAATAAGGAAGACCAAAGAAGAATTGATGCCTTCGAATTATGGTATTGGTGAAGAATACTGAATATACCATGGACTGCCAGAAGAAAGAACAAATCTGTCTTGGAAGAAGTACGGCCAGAATGCTCCTTGGAAGCAAGGATGGGGAGACTTCATCTCACATACTTTGAACACGTTATCAGCAGGGACCAGTCCCTGGAGAAGTGCATCATGCTTGGTTAAGTAGAGGGTTAGTGAAAATGAGATGGATTAACACAGTAGCTGCAGCAATGGGCTCAAGCATAGCAATGATTGTGAGGATGGCACAGGACCAGGCAGCATTTTGTTCTGTTGTACATAGGGTTGCTATGAGTTGGAACTGACTCAATGGCACCTAACAACAACTACATGTATTGAATTTTGTCCCTCCAAAGTATGCTTTGAAATCCTGGCCATTGTATCTATGGATGTGATTCTTCTGTTTGGAAATACAGTTTTTCTTTTGTTACGTTAATGAGGTCATACCAGTGTAGTATGCATCTTAAACCTAATCACTTCCGATTATAAAAAGACCAGAATAGACACAGTGACAAATACACAAGAGAAGACAGATGCCAAGGAATGCCAATAAACTCCAAGGAACTCCCAGGACTATGCACAAGGATGAATTGCCCCCTAGAGCCAAGCCCTGAATTCAGACTTCTAGCCTCCTGAACTGAGAGAAAACGTTTCTGTTTTTTAAAGCCATTCACTTGTGTGTGTGTTTATGGCAGCACTAGATAACCAAGACAATATGTAAATGAATTGCTCAACATATTGGAAATAAAAACACCAGTAGTTTTATTCTTATATTGTGATGGCATATTAATACCAAACTCCAACATTTATCAATACTGAGTAATTTTGCAAAGGGACAGAGGAAACAAACTTAATTTTGTACTTTATGGCAAGTTTTAAGAGCCCAGCATGGGTTGAACTAAATGGAGCAAGGGAAGAGGAGTGATCATTTCCAGCTGTGGAACATCACTTCCAATCCAAGGCTATCACTTCCAATCCAAGTATATCAGGTCCTTTGAAAAGAAGAAGAGTTGTTTGAGTTTAATGTTGGTTTCCCAATATTATACAAGATTATGCAAGTTGTGGATTGGAAGTTTATAACACTAAATTTGGTTGTATTTTGTTTGGTAAAATTAATCCATGATGCACTTGAGTGGTTTAGTTCTTAACCTCATCTGGCCTTCTATCTCCTACAAAATCTACGCAGGCAATCTAAAGATTTTGCTTAAAATTACTCTTTTAGAGTAAGTGAGCCAAGGCTTTTGAGCTATGAATCACCATTTTGTAGTGTTTTAATTCTTCAGGACACTTTGTTCTCCCCAAATAAGAACAAATCTTTGAGAGGACAATTTCTTTGACAAATAATAGTAAATGCACATGGTAGTAGTTTTCTATCATTTTGCTTCCATAAATGATTGCTCTTAAAGTCTATCATGAATCAAGTCTGAGTGAGGGCAAGGAGAACTGGCTGGTAAGTGTGGGAGAATAGGACCCAGAGATCTCAGCAGCGCCACTGTGACATTACCACAGAGCACTCATCAGGCATGAGTGTATGGGATATGAGACAATTTCCACCTTATTTTTCAAAAGTAACTGACATTTAAGGAAAAAAAATAAAAATAATTTCCAATCTTGAGACAGTTGCTCTGGTAGTTACATTTTTTATTTTAAAGTAGAAATAACTCAGTAGTCATTGTTCCATTTGGGAAATCAATGTTTGATAATAAAATTTTGTCTATGGCTCAGTAAATGGCATGTTATATAAGAGGAAAAGAAGCCTTGGCATCTTTAAATGCTTCATATTAAACTGTTCTTAGCTGCATATTTATAGGCAGCATTTTATAGAACTTTATGAATCTATTACCTTCAGTTGTGTTGGTTGTAAAGATCTGAGGGAATATTTACTAATTTCACTGGACCTTGAGTAGCAATTTTAGAAGATTAAGCTCTTCAACACCTTGGAGATAGTATAGCATAGAGGTTCAGAACACTGGCTATTGAGTTATGCTGTCTGGGTTTGAATCCTTATTAGCTCATTATTAGTTTGTTGTTGTTTGGTGTCATCTACTACGATGATGTGCATTTACTACTATTTAACGCCATCAGGAGGAACCAGTTCCTGGAGAAGGACATCATGCTTGGTAAGGTAGAGGGTCAGTGAAAAAGAGAAGATCCTCAGCAAGAAGGATTGACACAGTGGCTGCAACAATGGGCTCTAAGATAGCAAAGACTGTGAGGATGGTGTAGGACCAGGCAGTGTTTTGTTCTGTTGTACATAGGGTCACTATGAGTCAGAACTGACTCGATGACACCTAACAACAACAACAAGGACATTAAAGAAATTATCCAACTATTATCAACCCTATGTAAAACAGAATGAAACACTGTCTGTTTCTGCACCATCCTCACAATCATTGTTATGTTTGAGTCCGTTGTTGCAGCCACTGTGTCACTCCATCTCGTTGAAGGTCTTCCTGTTTTTCACTGAGCTGCTACTTTACCAAGCATGATGTCCTTCTTCAGGGACTGGTTCCTCCTGATGACATATCTAAATTATGTGAGACAAAGCATTCTGGCCATACTTCCTCCAAGACAGATTTGTTCATTCTTCTGGCAGTCCATTTTATATTCAGTATTCTTCACCAACACTGTAATTCAAAGGCATCAATTTTTCTTCAGTCTTCCTTATTCATGGTCCAAACTTCTCATGCATATGAGGTGATTGAAAATACTATGGCTTGAGTCAGGCACATCTTAGTCCTCAAAGTGACATCTTTGGTTTTTAACACTTTAAAGAGGTTTTTTTGCAGCAGATTTGCCCAATGCAATACGCCATTTATTTCTTGACTGCTGCTTCCATGGATGTTGATTGTGGATGCAAGTGAAATGAAATCCTTGACAACTTCAATATTTTCTCCATTTATCATGATGTTACTTATTGATCCAGTTGTGAGGATTTTTGTTTTCTTAATGTTGAGGTGTTATCAATACTGAAGGCTGTAATCCTCATCAGTGTTTCAGGACTCTTCACTCTCAGAAAGCAAGGTTGTCTTCTGCTTATCACAGGTTATTAATGACTCTTCCTCCAATCCTGATGCTCCACTCTTCTTCATAATGTCCAGCTTCTCAGATTATTTCCTCAGCATATAGATTGAATAAGTATGGTGAAAGGATACAGCCCTGACATATACCTTTCCTGATTTTAAACCATGCAGTATCACCTTGTTCTGTTCAAATGACTGCCTCTTGGTCTATGTACAGGTTCCTCATGAGCACAATTAAATGTTCTGGAATTTCCGTTCTTCACAATGTTATCCATAATTTGTTATGATCTATACAGCCGAATGCCTTTGCATAGTCAATAAAACACAAGTAAACAACTTTCTGGTATTCTCTGCTTTCAGCCAAGATCCATCTGATATAAGCAATGATATCCCTCATTCCACATCCTCTTCTGAATCCAACTTGAATTTCTGGCAGTTCCCTGTAGATGTACTGCTGCAATCACTTTTGGATAATCTTCAGCAAATTATACCTGCATGTGATAATTAACGATATTGTTCAATGATTTCTGCAATCTCTTGGATCACCTTTCTTTGGAATGGGCATAAATATAATTTTATTCCAGTTGGTTGGCTAGGTAGCTGTCTTCCAAATTTCCTGGCATAGACAAGTGGGAATTTTCCACTTCACATCCGTTTGTGGAAACATCTCAATTGGTATTTCGTTAATTCCTGGTGTCTTGTTTTTCACCAAAGCCTTCAGTGCAGCTTGGACTTTTTCTTTCAATACCATCAGTTCTTGTAGGGGGAGCCAACATGGCACTATGGACAGAAGCACCATGCTGTCCCTCTACAGCAAAGACCTGAAACTAAGTAAAACAGATACAAATGTCAATCCTGGAACCATAAAAGTCAAATGAAGGGATAAAGAACTCGATCAAGCACCAAATGGAATAAAAATCTGACAGAGAACAAAGAAAGAGGACAGCGATGGAGTGGAGGTCTTTTACTAGCTAACACAGCATGGATTCACCATCTTGGACCTCAACCACTGAGAATGGCAGACAGGGAGTATGGGAAGGCAACTTCACAGAGCTCCCAACAGGAGACAGAGCACCCAGTAACCAGGGACATATGCTTTCCCACACCCCACCTTTCTTCCCTCTACAAGGCCTCTGCCACTTTCTAATGGGCTGCCATAGTCACTTGGCCAGAGATACACCAGCTCATTGCTGCCTGGGTCTGCCCCACCCCCGCTGGCCGGCTCTTTCATCACTTTTTTTTTTTTTTTGGCCTTTTTTTGTTTCTTCTTTCTCTCTCCCTTCTTTCCTTTCCTTTCTCCTGCTCAGCTAGCTCTGTGTGCTGTCCTTGCCTCTTCTTGATGGTGTGTGCCACACAGTTCTGTTTGACAGCCACTGACACACAGCCTCCCTAGTTTGTACCACCCCACCAAACGCTCCCTCGTGCTTTTTTCTTTTTGTTTCTTCTTTCTTTCTCCCTTCCTTCCTTTCCTTTCTCCAGCTCATCAAGTCCCGTGTGCTGTCCCCACCCCTTCTTGATGGGCTGTGCCACACTGCTCAGCTACAGAGCTATGGCACACAGCCTCCACTGGTCCATGCTGTCCCCACTGGTAGGCTCCTTCAGTGCCATTTTTTTTCTTTTTTTTGGTTTCTTCTATCTCTCTCCCTTCCTTTTCTTTCTCCCACCAAGCTAGCCACATGTGCCATCCTGCCCCTTCTTGATGGGCTGTGCCACACCACTCAGCTAGAGAGCCACTGGCACATGGCCTCCTGGAGTCCTTGCTGCCCTCACCAGCAGGCTCCCTCAGTGCCATATTTTTCTTTGTTTTTTTCTTTTTTGTTGTTGTTCTTTCTGCTCTCTTACTCCCTTCCTTTCCTTTCTCCCACTGCCTAGCCCCATATGCTGCCCCCCATTCTCGATGGGCTGTGCTGTACTGCTCTGCTACAGAGCGTCTGGCACACAGCCTCCCTGGGTCTGCACCACCGCAACAGGCCGTCTCCTTCGGCATCATATTTTTTATTTTTCTTTATCTTTCCCCTTCTAACTTTTCCTTCTCCATCTCAACTAGGCCTTGCACTGCCTTTGCCCCTTCCTGATGGGCCATGTCGCACCACTTGGTGAGACAGACATTACCTCACTGCTACCCCAATTCCATCGCTCCCCCAATGGCTGGCTTCCCCAGCACCATATTTATTATTTATTTATTTATGTTATTTCTTCTCTCTTCTTTCCTTTCTTCTACCCACCTAACCCTGTGTTCCATCCGTATCCCTTCTTGACAGGCCAAGCCATACTACTCAGCTAGAGAACCATGGGCACACAGCCTTGCCATGTCTGCCCCACCCCACTCATCGAATCCTACCACACCACATTTTATTTACTTTTTTCTTCTAAGTTTTCTAATTTTATCTCTTTTTTGCTTTCGTTTTTCCCTCCTCTTTCTCTCACATACCTAACTCCACACATTACATCCTCTTCTTTCCCTCCTGCCTATCTACACTGTGCACTGGGTGTAGCACATCAAAGTGGCACCAGCTTGGACCACCAGATTCTGCCCTCCACTGTCCCCCAGCCACACCCATCAGCCCCAGTATGTGCTGCAAATGACCCATCCCCATTCCTCCCCCTCCAAATAAAACAAAAAAGCAAGAAAAAACAAACAAATCTACAATCAAGAAACTAAGAAAATAATTTCTGAATGTTCCAAAGACAGGAAACAATATAAATATGTATATATATATATATATATATATATAAATGACAGGATGGCTCTAGAAAGTGGCCAAAATAAAACATCAGATGACTGTCCAGTAGAAGAAAAGGCGCTGGAACTACCTGATAGGAAATTCATAACTCTGATATTCAGGGCTTTCCAAGAGACAAAGCAAAACGCAGACAAAAATAAGGGAGAAATAGACAAAAACATGGAAAATACAGACGAAATCAGGGAAAACATGGACCAAACAAATGGAAGAATTCAAGAAAATAATACAGGAACAAAATGCTAAAATAAATTCAAAACTAGAAATCATACAAAAACAACAATTAGAAATCCAAAAGATAAACAACAAGAGTTCAGAAATGGATGGTACAATAGAAGCTTTTAGGTGCAAATTTGAAACAACAGAAGACAAGATGAGCAACATTGAAGACAAAGTCTTGGATACCACTTTGTTTGAGGAAAAATCAGAGAAAAGAATGAAGAAAAATGAAGAAATCCTGAGAATGATGTGAGATAAATTCAACAGTAAAAATTTGTGTGTGATCAGAGTTCCAGAACAGGAGGAGAAAATGGAAAACACAGAGAGGATCACTGAATATTTGCTAACAGAAAGTTTCCTTAATATCATGAAAGACAAAAAGCTGACCACCCAAGAAGCTCAAAGAACCCATATAGGATTGATCCAAAAGAAAATCACCAAGACATATCATAATCACACTCGCTAAAACCAAAGACAAAATAAGAATCCTGAGAGCAGCTTGAGAAAAAAGAAAAGTCACATACAAAGGGGAAACAACAAGATTAAGCTCTGATTACTTGGCAGAAATTATGCAGGCAAGAAGGCAGTGGGATGATATATATAAAATCATGAAAGAAAAAAATTGCCAACCAAGAGTAATATATCCTGAAAAACTCTCTCTCAAATATTATGGTGAAATTATGACATTTCCAGATAAACAGAAATTAAGGAATATGTAAAAACCAAACCAAACTTACAAGAATTATCAAAAGGAGTTCTTTGGTTAGAGAACCAACAACATCAGACAACAACTTGAATTAGGACACAGGACAGCATTAGCCAGATACCAACCTAGGTAATGAACTCTCGAGGGTAAAAAAAAACTAAAAGATTTACAACAGGGAACCAGAGAGGTCAATCTGTAAATGACAACATCATAACAATAAAAGGCAGAATAAATAGTGTAGGTATTGAATTTTCAAATGTAGAGGAAGCCAAAGTGATATCAAGTAATAAAGGACTGGTTTAAACTCAGGAAGATAGGAGTAAATTTCAAGGTAACCACAAAGAAAGTTAACAAACTTGCTCATTAAAATAAAGAAGAAAAACATAAAGTTTTAGTAACACAAAATCTACAAAAATTAAAGAAACAAAAAAAATTCACAAGCAAAAGGAATTCAGCATAGAAGAGTAGAGGAACAAAGAAAATGTCAGCACTAAAAAAAAAAAAAAACTAAATACAGCAATAAACTCACACTTATAAATAATCACACTGAATGTAAATGGCTGAAATGCACCCATAGAGACAGAGAGTGACAGAATGGATTAAAAAAAAACCAGGACCCATCAATAGGCTATCTACAAGAGACACACCTTATAAACAAAGACAT
>NW_004443953.1:9207925-9209478 GCF_000243295.1 Trichechus manatus latirostris
AAAAAAAAAAAACCACAAAATGACAGCAATAAACTCATACCTATCAATAATCGCACTGAACATAATTGGCTTAAATGTACCCATAGAGACAGAGAGTGACAGAATGGATTAAAAAAAAACCAGGACCCATCAATAGGCTATCTACAAGAGACACACCTTATAAACAAAGACATAAATATATTTAAAAATCAAAGGACAGAAAAAATACATCAAGCAAATAGCAAGCAAAAAAGAGAAGGAGTGGCAATACTCATCTCACATAAAATAGACTTTAAAACAAAATCCACCATAAAAGACAAAGAAAGGCATTATATAATGATTAAAGGGAGAATCTACCATAAGGGTATAACCATAATAAATATCTATGCACCCAATGCAGGGCTCCAAAACACATAAAACAAGCTCTAATAGCACCAAAAAAAGAAATGAACAGTTTCACAATAATAGTAGGAGACTTCAACACACCAGTCTCGGTAACAGACAGAACACCTAGAAAGAAATTCAGCAAAGATACAGAAGATCTAAAGACCACATTCAACCAACTTGACCTCATAGACATATACAGAACATTCCACCCAACAGCAGCAAAGTACACATTCTTTTCCAACGCACATGGAAAGTTCTCCAGAATAGACCACATCTTAGGCCACAAAGCAACCCTCAGCAAAATCCAAAACACTGAGATAATACAAAGCATCTTCTCTGATGCAATGCCATCAAAGTAGAAATTATTAACAGGAAGAGCAAGGAAAAAAAATCAAATAAATGGAAACTGAGTAACACCTTGCTCAAAAACCACTGGATAATAGAAGAAATCAAAGATGAAATTAAAAAATTCCTAGAATCAAAAGGGAATGAAAACATATCATATCAAAACCTTTGGGACACAGCAAAGGCAGTGCTCAGGGGTCAATTTATAGCAATAGATGCACACAAAAAGAAGAAAGGGACTAAATTAAACATTAGCTATACAACTTGAACAAATAGAGAACAGCAAAAGAAGCCCATAGCCACCAGAAGAAAGGAAATAATAAAGATCAGAGTAGTAATAAATGAAATAGAGAATAGAAAAACAATAGAAAGAATCAACAAAACCAAAAGTTGGTTCTTTGAAAGGATCAACAAAATTGACAAACCACTGGCCAAACTGACAAAACAAAAAAAGAAGAGGATGCAATTAACCCAAATAAAAAATGAAATGGAGGACTTTACAACAGACTGAAACAAAAAGGATCATAAGAGAGTACTATGAAAAACTATACTCCAACAAATTTGAAAACCTAGAGGAAATGGACAAATTTCTAGAAACACATTATCTACCTAAACTAACACAAACTGAGGTTGAAAATCTGAACAGATCTCTAACAAGAGAAGAGATTGAAAAGGTAATAATGATAAAAAACAAACAAACAAACAAACAAAAACCTCCCAACAACCCTAAAAGCCTTGGCCCACATGGCTTCACTTGAGAATTCTACCAAATATTCAGAGAAGGGCTTGCACCAGTACTACTCAAACTATTTCAGAAAATAGAAAAGAAAGGGATACTTCCA
>NW_004443953.1:9209790-9245603 GCF_000243295.1 Trichechus manatus latirostris
AAAAAAAAAAAAAAAAAACTCTCAAAAAATAAATATGGAAGGGAAATTCCCCAATATAATAAATGGCATCTATACAAAACCAACAGCCAACATCATTCTTAATGGAGAGAAGCTAAAAACATTCACCCTGAGAATAGGAACAAGACAAGGCTGCCCTTTATCACCGCTCCTATTTAATACTGTGCTGGAAATCTTAGCTAGAACAATAAGGCAAGAAAAGGAAATAAAAGGCTTCCAAATTGGTAAGGAAGAAGTAAAACTATCCCTATTTGTGGATGGTATGATACTATACATAGAAATCCCAAAAGACTCCACAAGAAGACTCCTGGAACTAATAGATTCAGCAGAATGGCAGGATGCAAGATAAACATACAAAAATCAGTTGGATTCCTATACACCAGTAAAGAGAATGATGAAAAGGAAATCAGTAAAGCAATACATTTACAATAGCCCCTAAAAAAATAAAATACTTAAGAATAAATCTCGCCAGGGATGTAAAAGACCTATACAAAGAAAACTACAAAACACTACTGCAAGAAACCAAACCAAACTAAACTATATAAATGGAAAAACATACCATGCTCATAGATAGGTAGACTCAGCATTGTGAAAATGTCAATTCTACCCAAACAAATCTACAAATACAATGCAATCCTGATCCAAATACCAATAGCATTCTTTAATGAGATATAAAAAATAGTCATTAACTTCATATGGAAAAGAAAGAGGCCCCGGATAAATAAAGCACTATTGAAGAAAAAGAATAATGTAGGATAACTCACACTACCTGACCTCAGAACCTACTATACACCTACAGTAATCCAAACAGTCTGGTACTGATACAACAACAGACACACTGACCAACAGAATAGATTCGAGAACCCAGATGTAAATCCATCCACTTATGGCCACCTCATCTTTCATAAAGGCCCAAGTCCATTAAATGGGGGAAAAGACAGTCTTTTTAACAAATGATGCTGGAAAAACTGTATATCTATCTGTAAAAAATGAAACAGGACCCATAGCTCACACCATACACAAAAAATAATTCAAAATGGATCAAAGACCTAAATATAAAACCAAAAACTGTAAAGATCACAGAAGAAAAAATAGGGTCAATGCTAGAGGCCCTAATACATGGCATAAATAGGATACAAACCATAACTAACAATATACAAACATCAGAAGATAAGCGGGATCATCTAAAAATTAAACAATTATACTCATCAAAAGACTTAACCAACAGTGTTAATAAAAAAAAAAGAACCTACGGACCGGGAATAAATTTTTGGCTATTACAAATCCAACAAAGGTCTAATATCTAAAATCTATAGGAAAGTCCAACACCTCTACAACAAAAAGACAAATAATCCAATTAAAAAATGAGCAAAGGATATGAACAGACACTACACCAAAAAAGACATTCAGGTGGCAAACAAGACACATGAGAAAATGCTCATGATCACTAACCATTAGAGAAATGCAAATCAAAACTACAATGAGATACCATTTTACTCCGACATTAGTGGCACGAATAAAAAAAAAAAACAAAAAGCAGAAAATAGCAAATGTTGGTGAGGCTGCAGGGAATTGGAAATTTTATGCACTGCTGATGGGAATGTAAAATGGTAAAAGCATTTTGGAAAATGGTACAGCTCTTCCTTACAAAGCTAGAAATACCATACGATCCAGCAATCCCACTCCTAGGAATACATCCTAGAGAAATAAGAGAAACAAGAGCCATCACACAAATAGAATATGCACACCCATGTTCATTGTAGCATTATTCACAATAGTAAAAAGATGGAAACAACCTATGTGCCTATCCACAAATGAATGAATAAACAAGCTATGGTACATACACACAATGGAATACTCCAAACAATAAAGAACAATGATGAATCTGCAAAACAGCTCACAACATGGATGAATCTAGAGGGCTTTGAGCTGAGTGAAATAAGTCAATCACAAAAGGGTAAATACTGTATGAGATCACTATTATAAAAAGTCATGAAAAGGTTTACACACAGAAAGAAACAATCTTTTATGGTTACGAGGGAGGGGAGGGAGGGGAAAGGAAAAACACTAACTAGACAATAATCCAAACCAAACCCAAACCCATTGCCATTGAGTCGATTCTGACTCATAGTGACCCTTTAGGACAAAGTAGAACTGCCCCACAGGGTTTCCAAGGAGAGGCTAGTGGATTTGAACTGATGACCATTTGGTTAGCAGCTGTAACTCTTAACCACTACGTCACCAGGGCCTCAACTAGACAGTAGATAAGTGGTAACTTTGGTGAAGTGTAAGACACTACACAGTACTGGGGAAGTCAGCACAACTTGATCAAGGCAAGTTCATGGAAGCTTCATAGACACAATCAAACTTCCTGAGGGACTAAATTACTGAGCTGAGGGCTAGGGACCATGGTCTCAGGGGACATCTAGCTCAATTGGCATAACATAGTTTATAAAGAAAATGTTCTACATCCTACTTTGGTGATCAGCATCTGGGGTCTTAAAAGCTTGTGAAGGTCCGTCTAAGATACTCCACTGGTCCCACCCCATCTGGAGCAAGGGAGAATGAAGAAAATCAAAAACACGAGAGGAAGATTAATCCAAAGGACTAATGGACCACAACTACTACAGCCTCCACCAGACTGAATCCAGCACGACTGAATAGTGCCCGGCTGCCACCAGCCACTGCTCTGACAGGGATCATAATAGAGGGCCCCAGAAAGGGCTCAAGAAAAATGTAGAACAAAATTCTGACTCAGGAAAAAAGACCAGTCTTACTGGTCTGACAGAGACTGGAGAAACCTTGAGAGTATGGCCCCTGGACACTCTTTTAACTGAGTACTAAAGTTACTCCTGAGGTTCACGCTTCAGCCAAAGATTAGACAGGCCCATAAAACAAAACTAGATTAAACAGGCACACCAGCCCAGGGGCAGGGACTAGAAGTCAGGAGGGAACAGGAAAACTGGTAATGGGGAACCCAAGGTCAAGAAGAGGGGAGTGTTGACACGTTATGGGGTTGGCAATCAATGTCACAAAACAATATGTGTATTAATTGTTTAATGAGAAACTAATTTGCTCTGTAAACCTTCATCTGAAGTACAATTAAGAAAATAAAAGGTGAAAGAACCAAGTAAAATCTAACAGGATAATTAAGAAAAAAGAAAAAAGTATCATCTGTTCTTGATCATATGCTACCTCCTGGAATGGTTGAAAGTTGACCAATTCTTTCTGGTACAGTGACTGTGTATTCCTTCCATCTTTTTTTTGATGCTTTCTGCATCATTCAATATTTTGCCACAGAATCTTTCAATGTTGAAACTCGAGGCTTGAATTCTTTCTTCAGTTCTTTCAGCTTGAGCAATGCGGAGTGTGTTCTTCCCTTTTGGTTTTCTAAGTCCAGGTCTTTGTGCATTTCATTATAATACTTTGTCTTCTGAAGCTACCGTTTGAAATCTTCTGTTCAGCTCTTTTACCTCATCATGTCTTCCATTTGATTTACTAGTTTCAGAGTCTATTGAAACATCCACTTTGGTCTTTTATTTCTTTCTTGTTTTTTTTTTTTTTTTTATGGACTTTTGCTTTCTTCCTTTATGGTGTACTTGATGTCATTCCACAACTCGTCTGGTCTTTGTTCATGCATCAAATCTATTCTTGAGAAGGTTTCTAAATTCAGGTGGGATATACTGAAAGTGGTAGTTTGGCTCTCATGGTGTTGTTTTAATTTTCTTCAGCTTCAACCTGAACTTGCATAGAAGCAATTGATGGTCTGACTGATGATACTGGGCTTCTCCATTGTCTCTTTCCACAGATGTAGTCAATTTGATTCCTGTATTCCATCTGGCAAGGTCCACAGGTATGGTCACCATTTGTGTTGTGGAAGAAAGGTATTTCCAATGAATAGGTCGTTGGTAGTGCAAAATTCTAGCATGTGAGCTCTCGAGTCATTTTATCATCAAGGCCATATTTCCCAGCTACTGATCCTTTTTCTTTGTTTCCAACTTTTGTGTTCAAATCACCAGTAATTATCAATGCATCATGATGCATGTTTGATCAATTTCAGACTGCAGAAGTTGATAAAAATCTTCAATTTCTTCATCTTTGGCATTAGTGGTTGGTGCATTAGTTTGAATAATAGTCATATTAAATGGTCTCCCCTGTAGGTGAATGGATGTTATTCTATCACTGACAGTGTTGTACTTCAGAATAGATCTTGAAATGTTCTTTTTGACGATGAATGTGATGTTATTCCTCTTTAATTTGTCATTCATGACATAGTAAACAATATGACTGTCCAATTCAAAATTGCCAGTACCAGTCCATTTCAGCTCATTAATGCCTAGGGTATCTATTGTCTTAGGCTGGGTTCTCTAGAGAAGCAAAACTAGTAAAGTACATAAATATATACAGAGAGAGATTTATATCAAGGAAATAGCTCCTGTGGCTGTAGAGACTGGAATGTCGCATGTCCATGGGTCAGGCTGGAGGCTTCTCCTGATTTCTGTAGCCGCAGGGGCTGGTGAACCCAAGATTGGCAGGTCAGAGAGCAGGGCTGTTGCACACAGGCTACGAAGATAGCCGAATCCCAAGATCAGCAGGCAAGACCTCAGGTAAGCTGCTAGCTCAAGTCCCAAGAACCAGAGGTCAGATGAACAGGAGCCAGTTGCAGGATCCAGAGTGAGCAAAAACCACGAGCCTTGCCAGAATGTCTACCTATGTTCAATGCAGGCCACATGCCCAAGGAAACCCCCTTCCACTGATTGGCCACTCACAGCAGATCCCATCATGGGGGTGATCACAACATCATTTGACTGTCAAACCACTGAGGATCATAGCCTAGCCAAGTTGACACATAATCCTAACCATCACATCTATCTTCAAGTGTTCTATTTCATTTTCGACGACTTCCAATTTTCTTAGATTCATACTTCATACATTCCATGTTCCAATTATTAATGAATGTTTGCAGCTATTTCTTCTTAGCTTGAGTCATGCCACATCAGCAAATGAAGGTTCCAAAAGCTTGACTCGATCCACATCAAGGTCGACTACTTTGAAGAGGCAGCTCTTCCCCACTCACATTTTGAGTGACTTCTAACCTGATGTGCTCATCTTCCAGCACTGTATCAGACAATGTTCCACTGTTCTTCATAAGGTTTTCACTGGCTAATTTTTTTCAGAAGTAGATTGTCAAGTTCTTCTTCCTGGCCTGTCTTCTTTTGTTATATTTACTCGTCTGTCAGTTTGTTGCACTGAGGTGACTTGCATGCTGTTGTGATGCTGGAAGCTATGCCACTGGTATTTCAAATACCAGCAGTATTACCCATGGTGGACAGGTGACAGTGGAGTTTCCAGAGTAAGACATTATTAACTACATGACCTCATTAGCCATGTACAAGTCACATAAGCTGTTCTGTAACCTGTCCGTAAAAGGAGGATACTACTAGTACCCATTTCGTAAAGTTGTTATGAAGATTAAATGAGGATAAAGCATATAAATAAAGTTCTCAGCCTAGTGCTTGGCATATAGTAGGTGTTCACTTGTATGTGTGGTACTCTCTTTCTCAAACCAGGGAGAAGAACGATTAGGATGCACAGAGAATAAGGAAGGCATCCCTGCGATTTATATTTCTATTTGCTTCTCTCTTGCTTATCAATAGCTCAGGGAACTGCTCAGGAAGCACAGCAGATATTACCTGCTCAGGAAGCACAGCAGATGCCACATAGAGCTGGAAATATATTCAGGAAAACCTGAGTACTGTTTTTGTGTGTCAGTAGCCACAAACGTAACAGTGCATAAAAATAGGTAATATCACCTAGGCTCCCTGCTAGTTAAATTATACAGTTAGAAGAACTGTTGAACATACTTTTTACAAAATGAAAAGAACTTCCTACAGTATCTGTCAGAGCTCAAATTTAAACACCCAGCCCTAGTAATGTTCTTCTAAATATAGCTCAGTTTCTTGTGATCTGTATGGCTCATCTTATAGCATGAAGATTAGCATGTGCTTCTATCCATAAAATTGGCAGATATTTAATTTACAGTAACTGGGTTTTTAATTGAAATGTTAGGTTTAATTAGGCTAGATTAAATGTAACAATTATGTATGAAGAATTAATTGAGTCTGTTGTAATTCATTCAAATAATGCTCACAATACAGGATAAATGGGAAGTAAATCTTTTAAAATCTCCCACTTTCCTTCTTTAGTAGTTGCATAGTTCTTCAGAGCAATCAGTTTTAGGGCATAGTCCTTATTTAACAGATGTACCTATTTAATCACCCCATGTAGAAGATATCACAGAAAATAATTGAAAACCAGATTACAGTGGATGGTGAGATCTATTCTACTTGCTTCTTAATTCTAGAAAAATATAATCAATTTATTCCCTAAACCAAACTAAAAGGGATGCATTCTTAATTCAGACACATCTTGCCAGACTTTAATTTCTCTTTTACTTAAATTATCAAGTAAGAGAAATTTGTGATTTAAAATTCATATAGCAGATGATTTTGTTGTCCCACGTACATGTTCTCAGTCAATTTTTGAGGGTAGCTTCTGGTGGGCAGAATTCTAAGATGCCCCCAAGATTCCTGGCCCCTGGTGTACACAAACCTTCTCCCAGTTATTCAATCAAACACTAATCTAGGTGTTGCTGTGAAGGGATTTTGCAGATGCAATTAAAATCCTATTCAGTTGTCCTTAAAATAGGGAGATTATCTGGGTGGTCCTGACCTAATCATATGAACTCTTTAAAAGCAGAACATTTTTGCCATTGTCAGCAGGAGGGAAGTCAGAGAAGTGAGTTCTTGCTAGCCGGGAAGAAAGCAAACATTCATGCTGTGAACTACCTATGGGGGCCATGTGTCAAGGAATTGTGAGTGGTCTCTAGGAGCTGAGAACAACCTCCAGCTGAGAGCTACCAGGAAAACAGGACTTCAGTTTTCCTGAAGGAAAATGGATTCTGCCAACAACCAGTGAGCTTGGAAAAGGACTCCAAGCTCAGATGAGAGCCACAGCCCTAGCCAACACCTTGAATTCAGTCCAGTGAGATGCTGACCAGAGAATCTACTTATGCCATTCCTGGACTTCTGACCTCCAGAAACTGTGAGCTAATAAATGTGTGTTGTTTAAAGCTGCTGTTTGTGGTAATTTGTTACACAGCAATAGAAAAACCAGTATACAGCTCAGCTGCTGTGGACAGTTCTATGTGAGCCCAGACTCAACTCACACTGGCAGCATGTTACCCCAACAGTACACTGTGTGTCATCCTCTTTCTGTTCCAGGGTCTTCTCCAATGCAGTGGAAGTTTCCTTGGCACTGTGCAACCACAGCTAGGAAATATGGGGACTTAATACTCTGGGGAACCACCAACACAGTGAAGTCTAGAGCCAGTAGATAAATGTTCCAGCCTAGTACTCTTCAAGTGGATAATTCCCTGTTTCACTAAGTCTTGGTAAAAATGAGCCCTTATTGCCTATAGAAGTAATCTCAACAACTTGCCATTTTATTAACTTGTCCTTTGTCTCTGTCTCACTCTTTTTCTCCAATAAACTCACCTACATGAAAGCTCTCAACTCTACTTTCAGGGAAACCCAAACTAAGAGAGTTACAAACCTTTTAAGGGATCTAAAGAAGTATAGCCGGACTGCTCCTTAGAAGTGAGGATGGTGAGATTTCGTCTCATATACTTTGGACATGTTATCAGGAGGGATCAGTATGTGGAGAAGGACATCATGCTTGATAAAGTTGAGGGTCAGTGAAAAAGAGGAAGACCGTCAACCAGATGGATTGGCACAGTGGCTGCAACAATGGACTCAAGCATAGCAATGATCATGAGGATGACGTAGAACCGGGCAGCGTTTCGTTCTGTGGTATATAGGGTTGCTTTGAGTTGAAACTGACTTGAGAGCACTTAACAACAATAACAGAGAAGAAGCAAGTAGATCTCCCCCATCTCCCTGTATAACATGCTTAACATATTTCCAAAAGATGTAGTACTCAAGGTAGAAAGAAAATGTTTCCTAAGCAAATCGGAAGACAAGAGTAATATCTTATGGGTAGAAAACAAAACAAAACAAAAAAACCAAACCCACTGCAGTCAAGTTGATTCCAACTCATAGTGACCGCGTGGGGTTTCCAAGGCTGTAAATCTCTACGAAAGCAGACTGCCACATCTTTCTCCTGTGGAGCTGCTGGTAGTTTTGAGCAGCCGGCCTTTTGGTTAGCAGTCAATCACTTTAACCACAGCACTATCAGGGCTCCTATTATGGGTAAAAAGAGTCAAAATCAAGTGATTATGTGGCATATATCCTGAAAAATCCCCAAATCTGCAGGCGTGATTACTTGTGTCACCCCAAAACAATGATTATTACAATTCTTGTTTTCAGGATATGAATCCTGTTTCATATTTATAAAGTATTTGCTTTATATAAATCTTGCTTCATATTTCTAATGTATTTTGAATATATTATCTCTTTTTATTTCCATAGCAATCTAGATATTTTAGTGTTCAAATGATCTTAGCCTTGGGCAGTGTCTTAGGCTGGGTTCTCTACAGAAGTAAAACCAATACAGCATATAAATATATATAGACAGAGATTATTATTAAGAAGTGATAAAAATATACATAGAGAGAGATTTATATTAAGGCATGACTCAAAATGAGAAGAAACAGCTACAAACATAATTTAATGATCAGAAAGTGAAATGTATGAAGTATGAATCTAGGAAAATTGCAAGTCATCAAAAATGAAATGGAACACATAAAGATCAATTCCTGGGCATTGGTGAGCTGAAATGGACTGGTATTGGTCATTTTGAATCAGACAATCATATGGTCTACTATGCTGGGAATGACAAATTAAAGAGGAATGGCATCACATTCATTGTCAAAAAGAGCATTTTAAGATCTACCCTGAAGTACAACACTATCAGTGATAGGATAATATCCATATGCCTACAAGGAAGACCAGTCAATATGACTGTTATTCAAATTTACACACCAATCATTATAAGCTAGGATGATGAGACTTCGTCTCACTGATTTTGGACATGTTATTAGGAGAGACCAGTCCCTGGAGAAAGACATCAAGCTTGGTAAAGTAGAGGATCAGCGAAAAAGATGAAAACCCTTGATGAGGTGGATTGATGCAGTGGCTGCAACAATGGGATCAAGCATATATATGATTTTGAGGATGGTGCAGGACTGGGCAGTGTTTTGTTCTGTTCTGCTATGAGTTGGAACTGACTCAATGGCACTAACAACAAGAACATATTAAGGAAATGGGTCACGCGGTTGTAAAGGCTGAAATGTCCTAAGTCTGTGGGTCAGGCTGGAGGCTTCTCCTGATTTACATAGCCACAGGGGCTGATGAACCCAAGATAGGCAGGTCAGACAGTAGGGCTCTGGCTCACAGGCTGTGAAGACAGATGACTTCCCAGATCGGCAGGCAAAATGGCAGGTAAGCTGCTAGCTCAAGTCCAAGAACCAGAGGTCAGAGGAACAGGAGCCAGCTGCTGGATCCAGAGGGAGCAAAAGCCCACCAGCTTTGCCAGCAAATCCACCTATACTGGATGCAGGCCACACTCCAAAGAAAACTCCCTTTCAACTGATTGGCTACTCACAGCAGATCCCATCATGGAGGTGATCACATTATATCATATCTCACCATGGAATTGATCACATCATATGACTGCCAAATTACATCAGAACTGCCAAACCACTCAGAATCATGGCTCAGCCAAGGTGACACACAACCTTAATGATCACAGTCCACCCCTTATCAACTTGGCACCTTATACATCTCCTTAAACCATACATAATCTCTGAATAAAGACAATTATAAAGTCATACTTGCTCCTAACATGATACATCTAACACACATACCACCAAAAACACCCTAGCCTTATTTACATCTTATAATTTATAAGTGAAGAAAACAAAAACATTTGATGCACACATAAAAGGCAGAAATACTCATGACAATTACAGTTCTCATTTCTGCAACTGGTTATGTGGTTGTAACTGGTATTTAGAACTACCTTCTTCCACCACCCATTCAGTATTCCCTTCGCCCTCAGCAAGCACCTCAGCTGATTGTGGTTCTTTGCTGGTGGGGTGACCCAAACCTTCATTCCTGAAGGGCCTGGGCCATTAGAAGTCATGTCAGAAATGGGTTGCTGTAGTTTTCCATTGACTTTAATAACAGGGCATGGTAGTACTAAGAGATGCCCTAAGGGATCTCCTGCAGTCCAGAATACTTTTGTTTACCTCCACTATGTAATAACAATTTGATTTCCTCTTGGTAATCAGGATCAATCACACCAGCCAATATGGTAACTGTCTTCTTTACCTGTTGATCCAGAAGCATAAGGAGCCCAAAGGGGCCAGGTGGCATTCTTAACTTCTAGTTCAATGGGATCAGTGATGTGTCTCCAGGTGGGAGCATTCCTCCCTTTGGAACTAAGGCCTCTAGACCTGCAGAGCATAGGTTCGTGGGGACAGAAAGCAAAAATTTTGCAAGTGGGTCACTAGGGGTAATAGTGAGTGGTGACACTCTCTCTTCCACCTCTTGATTCCTGGATCCGTGAATCCTGGCTATGGGAGAAACAGCACCACATATTAGATGCTGGTTTAGAGCATATGCAGCCTCATGGAGAACACTGTCCAACTCTGCAAGGTATTGCCACCTAGCTGGTGCCATAATAGTGTGTTTAAAAGGCCATTCTATTGTTCTATCAAGCTAGCTGCTTCAGCATGTTGGGGAACATTATAAGACCAGTGAATTCCATTAGTATGGGCCCACTGCCTCACTTCATTTTCTGTGAAGTGAGTTCCTTGATCCAAGGGAATGCTGCATGGGATACCATGATGATGGATAAGGCATTCTGTATGTTCACAGATGGTAGTTTTGTCAGAAGGATTGTGTGCAGGGCAGGCAAATCCATATCCGGAGCAAGTGTCTATTGCATTAAGAACAAACCATTGCCCTTTCCATCACAGAAGTGGTCCATTGCAATCAACCTACCATCAGGGTGCTGGCAGATCACCTTGAGAAATGGTACCATATCAGGAACTTAGTGTTGGTCTCTGTTGCTGGCAGATTGGGTACTCACCAGTGGCTGTAGCCAAGTCAGCCTCGGTGAGTGGAAGTCCACGTTGCTGAGCCCCTGTGTCTTAGGCTGGGTTCTCTAGAGAAGCAAAACCAGTAAAGCATATTAATATATACATAGAGAGAAATTTATATCAAGAAAATGGCTCAGGTCGTTGTAGAGGCTGGAACGTCCCAAGTCCGTGGGTTAGGATAGAAGCGTCCGTGGGTTAGGATAGATTCCCGTAGCCGCAGGGTCTGGAGAATCCAAGATCGGCAGGTCAGAGAGCAAGGTTCTTGCTCACAGGCTTTGAAGACTGATGAATCCCAAGGTTGGCAAGCAAGACTGCAGGTAAGCTGCTAGCTCAAGTCCCAAGAACCGGAGGTCAGATGAACAGGAGCCAGCTACAGGATCCAGCTGGAGCAAAAAGCCCTGAGCCTTGCCAGAATGACCACTTATATTCGATGAAGGCCACACGCCCAAGGAAACTCCCTTTCAACTGATTGACTACTCACCATAGATCCCATCATGGGGGTGATCACATATCAAATCTCAACAGGAAAGTGATCACAACATTATTTGACTGCCAAAACACAGTTGAATAATGGCCTAACCAAGGTGACACAGAACCTTAACCATCACGCCATGCATAACCTCCATCCCTGCCACCACGGCCACTTTGTTCATGAGCTCATTGGGCAATGACAGGAGTAGATAGGAAAGAGAGTGACTGGTTTCCACACAACGTGTCAACCTATACACTTGATTGTTAAAATCCTTCTCTGCTGAGGTCCCCCTTTGGTGAGCATTCACATAAGACACAAATATTTTTACTTATTTGGCCCATTCAGAGAGGTTGTCCTTGTACCTCTTCCCCATACCTCCTTATCTCCCATTTTCCAATCATGTTCCTTCCAAGTCCCTGACCATCCAGCCAAACCATTGTCCACAGCTCATGAATCAGTGTACAATCACACATCTGGCCATTTCTCCTTCCAAGCAAAGTGAACAACCAGGTGCACTGCTTGAAGTTCTGCCCATTGGGAGGATTTCCCTTCACCACTGTCCTTTGTAAAGGTCCCAGAATGAGACTGTGGTGCTGCTACACTCCATATTTGAGTGGTGCCTGCATATTGCACAGAACCACCTATAAACCAGGCACAAGTTTTCTCGTCCTCAGTCAAATGATCATAAAGAACTCCCCATGAGTACAGACTGGGAGATGGAAGGTAATGTGACAGGAGTGGTGACCATGGGCATTTGGGCACTTCCTTGTGCAACTTACTTGTGCCTTCAGGTCCTTCTTGGGCCCGATCTCATATATACCATTTTCAATTAATGATGGAGTGCAGCTGCGCGTATCCAACTTTATGGCTCTGTGGATCAAACAACACCCTGTTCACGATGGGCTGCTCATGCCGCTTGGTGACTTAGTATCTCATGGTTAAGCATTCAGTCTCTACTAAGGCTCAGTAACAAGTCAAAAACTGTTTCTCAAAAGGAAAGTAGTTATCTACAGAGAATGGCAGTGCTTTGCTCCAAAATCCTAAGGGTCTGTGCTGTGATTCACCAATAGGGGCCTGCCAAAGACTCCAAACAGCATCTCTGTCTGCCACGGACACTTCAAACACCATTGGATCAGCAGGGTCATATGGCTCAAGTGGCAGAGCTGCTTGCACAGCAACCTGAACCTGTTGCAGAGCCTTCTCTTGGTCTGGGCCCCACTCAAAACTAGCAGCTTTTCTAGTCACTTGATAAATAGGCCAGAGTAGCACACCCAGATGAGAGATATGCTGCCTGCAAAATCCAAAGAGGTCTACTAAGCACTTTTGAAAGAATACCTCAACACATCCCACACCACTGAACCCCTAGAAATTTCATTGGGGTGGAAGGTGCCTGAATTTTTGTTGTATTAATTTCCCACACTCTAGCATGCAAAAGTTTTACCCATAGGTCCAGAGTCATTGACATTTCTACTAGGTCCAATCAGCATAATGTCATCAATGTAATGGACCAGTGTAACATCTCGTGGAAGGGAAAAGTGATCGAGTTCCCTGTGGACTAAATTATGACATAGGGCTGGAGAGTTGATGTAGCTCTGAAGCAGGACAGTGAAGGTTTATTGCTGACCTTGCCAGCTGAAGGCAAACTGCTTCTTGTGGTCCTTCAAAACAGGTATGGAGAAAAAGGCATTGGCCAGATCAACAGATGAATACCAGGTGCCAAGAGATGTGTTGATTTCCTTAAGCAATGAAACCACATCTGGAACAGCAGCTGCAATTGGGGTAGCCACCTGGTTAAGTGTTCAATAATCCACTGTCATTCTCCAAGATCCATCTATTTTTTTGCACAGACCAAATAGGTGAGCTGAATGGGGATGTGGTGGGAATCACCACCCCTGCATCCTTCAAGTCCTAGATAGTGGCAGTAATCTCTGAAATCTCTCCAGGAATGTGATATTTCTTTCGGTTTACTATTTTCCTAGTTAAGGGCAGTTCTAATGGCTTCCACTTGGCTTTTCCTGCCATAATAGCCCTTACTCCATGTGTCAGAGATTCAATGTGAGGGTTCTGGCAGTTGTTGGTTATACCTATTCCAATTATGCATTCTGGAACTGGGGAAATCACTCCAGGATGGGTTCAGGGACTCACTAGAACTACTATGAGATGTGCATGAGCTAAGATTCCATTAATAATTTGACCTCCATATGCCCCTACTCTGACTGGTGGGCCACAGTGACATTTTGATTTTACTGGAATTAGTGTCAGTTTAGAATCAGTATCCAGTAATCCTCAAAAAGTCTGATTTTTTCCTTTTCCCCAATGAACAGTCACTCTCATAAAAGGCCATAGATCCCTTCGGGGAAGGCTGGGAGAAGATCATCAGTATAAGTTTTTGGCAGTATATTGGAGTCCTTCCTCAAGGAGACCCAGCCTCCCCTTCATTAAAGGGGTTGTGGGTCTGTAAACTCACTCAGATCTGGGATTTGATTGAGGGGCTGTGACTCTCTATTCCAGCGATTCGAGTTAGACTGTCATTCTCTTAACCTAGAATTCTTCTACTTGTACAGATCAAGTAAATATTTAGTGTATTTCCTATCTATTTCACTTCTAGGGACACCATGATTAAGTAGCCAATGCCATAAGTCCGTATGAGTCAGACTATTCCAATTGCTGCTTTGATTCTACTGTCCCACCTTGTCTTTGTCTATTGAGTGCCACCACTTTGCCCTTACCACCACGGGATCCAATCAGCCTATTTGTAGCCTTAACTGTGTCTTAATTCAGTTAGGGCAGCTACCACTGTCAAATCTGACTTACATAAAAGAGTAATCACAGCAGTCTTCAAGGATGCTAGGGCTCCCATCACAAATTTGTTTCTCACCATTGTGGTAAAAAATGTGTCCTTTGGGCACTGCATGTGTGAGTCTGTGGGTCTAACCTGAAAAATCCACTCTAACATACCAATTTCCCTCATGATACCTTCTTCTAAAGTATACCAAGGTAGGTCTGGGTATAAATAATGTGTCCTTTGGGCACTGCATGTGTGAGTCTGTGGGTCTAACCTGAAAAGTCCACTCTAACATACCAATTTCCCTCAGCCTTTGGATACCTTCTTCTAAAGTATACCAAGGTAGGTCTGGGTATTTCATCTTGATTTAGTATAGGCCACCACATAATCCATGCTTCAGTGACCCAACCAAATAAACGATTAGACCTTCCTAACCTCTCGAACTGAAACATTGAATGAAATATCTGTGCTTAGTGGGCCCATATCAGTAAAGTCAGACTGATTCATCTTTATGTTCCTTGCACCATTATCCCACACTCTTAACAGGCATACCCACACATATTCTCCAGGTTTCTCTTTGTACATATTAGAAAAGTCAAGCACTTCTTTTAGAGCATAGCGTACCTCCTCCTGGGTCATACTTTGTACTTCCCCTTTTGGGGCTTGCTAGGACTTAAGTATAGTTGTAGGTCTAGAAGCCAAAATTGGTGGTGGGGATGCGCTCTGAGAACATTCAGGCAATGACTTAGACAAACGCTGTTTAGACGCAGTTGGGTTACTCTCATCAGATTGAGGTGGAGGGGCTAATGGCTTTACTGGGGAGGGTTACTTAGCAGACAAAGATGGAGTAATCTCTTCAGATGGGACAGAGAGGGCTGATTCTGGTGCAGGAGTGATTCAACAGAATTTAGGGGCTCCGTGTCTCCAGCTTCCTGATTATCTTCCCACATGAACCCATCCCAAGTTTCAGGATCCCATTTCTTCCCAATCAGTGCCCTCACTTTAACTTCAGACACCATTCAAGTTTGGGAATTCAGTTGACGTTGTAATTCAGCTACTCTTATGATAAGACTCTGGGTTAGGTTTTTGGCAGTATCAGCTCTGTTACTACAAGAAATCAGGCTTCATTTCAAGGCACAAGTGGAAACTTTGAAGTTGTTTATGTGGCTCTTGAACTTTGACTCTGAAGCCCTGAGCTCATCTCTTTGTTTCACCACTTCATTTAGCAAAAGTAGGACCAAGCAAACAGCTTCCTTATACTTGTCATTATGACAAAATTGTAGAAAGGTATCGAATATGTGATCACCTAGAGCTTTGCCTTTCACCAATACCAATAGGAATATCTGATCTACTGATGGGTTTCTTTTCTTTTTTTTTGCATATTTCTATTGCCACTTTACTCCATGGATTGGCAGTGCCCTCTTTGCTATTGTAAGGAGAGTCATCAACATCTTTAAGACTAACCAGACTTTAAAACCAATTTAGAAAACTCATTCTTACAATTTTGTTTCTCTAGAACTACTCCTGGTACCAAATGTCTTAGGCTGGGTTCTCTAGAGAAGCAAAACCAGTAAAGAATATACATACATAGAGAGAGATATTTATATTAAGGAAATGGCTCATGCGGTTGTAGATGCGGGAACATCCCAAGTCCATGGGTCAGGTTGGAGGCTTCTCTTGATTCACATAGCCACAGGGGCTGGTGAATCCAAGATCAGCAAGTCAGACAGCATGGCTATGGCTCACAGGCTGTGAAGACAGACAAATTCCAAGATCAGCAGGCAAAATGGCTGGTAAGCTGCTAGCTGAAGTCTAAGAACCAGAGTTCAGATGAACAGGAGCCAACTGTGTGATCCAGAGGGAGGAAAAGCCCACTAGCCTTTCCAGAAAGCCCACCTATATTGGATGCAGGCCACACCCCAAGTAAACTCCTTTTCAACTGATTGGCTGCTCACAGCAGATCCAGTCATGGATGTGATCACATTTTATTAAATCTCATCATGGAAATGATCACATCATTATACGACTGCCAAACTACATCATAACTGCCCAACCACTGAGAATTCTGGCTCAGCCAAGTTGACACACAACCTTAACAATCACAGATGGTATTAAAAATTATTTTTGAGAAATAGATATTATGTACTTGTTAATTTAGATTTTTCTTCTTATGTTTTAATAATCTCTTCTGAAGAACATTATTTAAATACTTCCTCATTTCAAAATTATTTCACATTTCATTAAGGTAAATTTTTTTTACTACCTAATCTGCCAATTCTATGATAAAAATTCTTACAATATATAGAGGCAGCATATAACTTAGTGGGGAGTTGTAACTTATTTCTATGGTTTGTAATCTATTTCTTTATATTTATGTCACAGCTTTGCTTACTAATATTTATTCAATTATTTTTAAGAAATTAGTAGTTTTTTTCTGTGTGATTCCTAGCTAGAATAATAGGATTCTTTAGAGCTGTGAGTTTTAAACAATTCCTGAGCCCTGAATTGCCCGCTTTCTGCAGCTTTGCTATTATTTCCAAGATAAATCCTTGCTGATTATGTTTTGTGAAAGTGGTCTAACAGAACCCACGAAATCTCTCTGGAAAAATTAGACGTCCTTTAGAAGGTCACTTCTGTTCTTATGTTATGTTCTCTGAGTTTCTGTTGCTTAATTCTTTGCTGGGACATAGTTTTTTTTTTTTAAACTTTTGACAGTCATTTCCCGCAGCTTTTTCGAATCTCAAAGAGTAGCCTACTGTTTGAGGTATCACAGTTGGTTGTTACAGAAAAGGTTTTTTTATGCTGCATTTGGAAGATTATGACTTCAGTCAGGTGAAAATAGCAAAGGAACTAGAGCTCAAACCAAAATCTTTAGTGTAGAAAACTCAAGAAAACGGGTAGGATTGGTCTCAAGTTTTCAATTATGTTTCAAAGTTATTCCATGAGCCATCATATTCTTCAGAGACATATACAAAATTATATGGTTTGGGATGAACATTTTCACCTTTACTGTGATATTTTTATTTTTAGAGATTCTGATTTATTTTTTCTCAACTTATTTCTCAGACGATTTAACCTTCATTACTGCTAACAAAATAATTTATTTTGAAGACGATATTGTTTTATATTTTCCTTTTTCAAAAATGAATCAATCCTTATCTATGTATACCCATGATTGCTCTAGACAGCTCAAGGTTAAACTCTGGAGATCTTCATGGTTAGTGTACGTGTGTATTCCCTTTCCGGCTCATGCATTTATAACAAGTCAGCATTGTCTAAAGGCAGAACTATGACTACTGTGTTCTCAGTCAGCCAGCAGTTATCCTCCCTTACCAGGAATCGTCAGGATAGAGATCATTCTCCTGGAAGGCCCCTGTCAGGGCCTAAATTCTTATTGCCTTAATCCTTCGTCTCACTAATTAATGAATAATGATGCATCCTCAGGTCTATTGTTTACTGGTAAGTGTCTCAGTCATCTAGTGCTGCTCTAACAGAAATACCACAAGTGGATGGCTTTAACAAAGAGAAGTTTATTCTCTCACAGTCCAGTAGGTTACAAGTCCAAATTCAGGACATCAGCTCCAGGAGAAGGCTTTCTCTTTCTGTCAGCTCTGGAGGAAGGTCCTTGTGATGCATCAGTCTTTCCTTGGGTCTGGGAGCATCTCTGTGCAGGAACCTCAGGTCCAAACGACGCGCTCTGCTCCCGGCACTGCTTTCTTGGTGGTGTGAGGTTCCCATGTGTCTCTGCTTGCTTCTCTCTTTTATATCTCAAAAGAGATTGCATTAAGACACTATCTCATCTTGTCAACCTCATGAGTATAACCTCATCACAGTGATAAAGTTTACAACACATAAGGAGATCACATAATCTCAACATAGTGATAGAGTTTACAACACATAAGGAAATCACATTGGATACCACAATCATACAATACCGGGAATCATGACCTAGCCAAATTGCTACACACATTTTTTGGAGGACACAATTCAATCCATGACAGTAAGAGAACATGTTTCTCATGAGCTGTGGTCAATTTTGTTGCCTTGATCATCTCACTTTTAGGACACACCCTCCCCTTCCCGATTTTGTGATATTATATGTACCTTTAGGCTCACACAAAATTTTTCTTATAGCCAGATTTAGCTAGATAATTAACTCTTCATGGTGGCCATCAACCAGTGTACTTACAAAATACGCCTATTTTATCACTCCAAACGATAGATATTTGTATGAAATTCGTTGAAGACATAGGAAATGATCTTCACATCTCTCTGCAGGCAATAGTTACCAAAGTCATTTCTATTACCTTCTAAGGATGGTGGTAGTGTGATGGTCTCAGAAATGAACAGGGGGCAAGGGTCAAACTTAATTTGAGAATTAAAAGCAGTATCATTTTAAATTCTGGAATGTATGTTGCCACGCCAAAATGGGGTTAAATCATGAAAAAAAAAAAAATGCCATTGAGTAGATTCCAACTCACAGCAACTCCATAGGGTTTCCTATGTTGTAAATTTCTAAGAAAGCAGACTGCCACATCTTTCTTCCATGGAGCCGCTGGTCGTTTTGAACCACTGACTTTTAGGTTAGCAATCGACTGCTTTAACCACCGTGCCCTAGACTAAATTAAAGGAATAATGATAGAGGCCCTGGGAAGGTTGGGCTTTCGTTGGGAGATATTTGGAAAGAGTACAAACATTTAGTTATAACATATATTCTTCTCATTGTCACTCTTTTTCTCTGCAAAGAGCTTTATCTACCAAGATGGTTTAACACAAGCAAATAAAGAACTTTCCTACTTCTAGATTGGGCTACTTCAGTATCTTGACACTTTTAAAATTTGCAGCTATAATTATGGCATTGTCAGCTAAGTAATCAACTAGGTAAAAGTTTAACTATGAAGTTTTATCTGGCATGAGAATATTAATATGTGCTTTGCTAATAACTGCACTTAGTAGGATGGATCTCTTCACTAGCTCTATTTGTCTATTGTTCAAAGTCACAATTACATTTCCCCGTTAGCCCAGACACTGCTGTCATTGTTTTTCTTCTCTAGCCTTAATGCGTTAATGCTTGGCGTTAATTATATCGTAACTTACTTAATGAAAGAAATTAGAAAAATACTTTCTAATTTAGGAATAGCAACAGAAATTGGGGTTTCAGTGAACATCTGTTTGTTGGCCAAAACCAGCTCTCTTACCTTAAGTTAAAACAAACAAACAAACATATTTCCTCCATACCTCATTAAGCACATGGAAAGTTATTTAATATGATTCCATAAACATTTATTGAGTGTTTACTATGTGCTAGGCACAGAAGTTGCAGGGATGCAAATGAATAAAATATCTTTGTCCTCAATTAGGTCATAAGAAAGAAAGAAAAAAGTACATTGTGTAGTACATTGTACACAATTAAGTACAATGTACTGTAACAAAAGCATTGACAAAGTGGTTTTGAAGCTAAGAGGACTGGGCATTTATTTCTGTCTGTAAGATTTCTATCTAGCCTTCACTGAGAAGGTTAGATTTTAACTTGGCTTCGAAGGATGAGTAGGGTTTAGCCAGATGGAACCAGGAGGAAAGAGTTTTTTCCAGGCAGGAAAATAACATAGATAAAGCACATATGGTTATTTTCAAATAGAGGTGGTATGATGGTGAAAGAAGATATTTATCGGAGGAGTCCATTTCCATTCCTGCTAAAATTTTTATGTGTCCAACAGATTGAATACGGTTAGCAAATATTTTTTGAAAGCACTCCCAAGATGATTCTGTAGTGAATCCCACCCCAGTTCACTCCCTACCCAGCCACCAGATTGGGAACCAATTATGCAATGAGAAGATCATGTTCTTTGGAATCAGACAGACCTTTTATTCAAGGCACATGTCTACCACTTGCTAGTTGTGTAGCCTTGAGAAATATAACCTTTTTTGTTCCAGTATAAAATGAGGATAATAACAACTTTACAGGGTTATTGTGAAGGTATGACAAGAAAGGATATGTAAAAATCTTGGGACATTGTAGGTATTCTGTATATGTTGGTTTCGGTCTCCTTTTCTTGCCTCCAACTTGTGTGCAAAGCACAGAGATGTGAAAGTATGTTTGTTTGTGGAACCCTGAACACACTGTGAGGGCTATAGATAGGTTTAGAGGTCAGGGTATAAGGACAGACATATATATTAGGCTTTCTTAAAGGTCTTATTATATAAGAAGTTCACATTTTTAATATTCAGATTGGGCTGAATGGGGTGGGAGGAGGATTTTCAGAGCATTTTTTTTTTTCCTGGTAGTTTGGGAGTGTGCTGGTAGTTTGATATGAGAGTGAAGTAGATGAGAGCAAAAACAAAAGGAGTTTTATATATGTAAGTGTGGGATATATGCCACCTTCAGAAAATCAGTGAAAAATGTCATGTGTCAGATGTCTTCCATTTACCCTTCCAAATTTACTCTTTACCCTTTTCTACCCTGCTGTTTTTTCCACGATGCTGACCTAATGTGGACCACATCCATGGGCTGCCTTGCCCACTGGCTTCAGGTTGGGCAATGGGAGCCTCATTAGAAATCAGAGGCAATGAGGAAAGGGAAGTTGGAGTATTAATTCTCTCAGCAAGCACGCAAGCAAAGAATATAGATTATCATCATATACACTCTTGTTAGGAATTACTCTTATTTACAGCTCCTACTTTTTATTCCAGACAAGTTGACTATTTGTCTAGATTGTAAAACTCTATATTATTATATTTAGTCCTTATTACAACTCTTACAAGGACGGTATACTATTTTTATTCTATAGATGAGGAAACTAAAGTTCAGAGAAAAATTGAGTTATCTGTCACCCAAGATTTTATTTTTCCCCAAACTTTTTAAAGTCAAAGGGAATCAATTATTGTATCTAAAATTAATTTTGAAGTCCTATAGACGCTTGGAGCCCTGGTGGCACAGTGGTTAAGAGCAACGACTGCTAACCAAAAGGTCATCAGTTTGAATCCTCCAGCCATTCCTTGGAAACCCCTGGGGCAGTTCTACTCTGTCCTATAGGGTCACCATGAGTCGATATCGACTTGACGGCAATGAGTTTGGTTTTGGCTTTTGTAAACATTCAGTGGAATAGCGAGTGGTCATTGTTGAGTTTTCTTTCCTAGTCTTTATTCAAAGTAACTAAAGTAAAGCCATTCTTTAAACCATTTACCTAAATGGTAGCAAACGATCACATTTTCTAGGGGGAAAAAAACCCAATAATCTCCTATTTTCCTTCTTGAATGATTATACATAGGTAAAGATGAAGCACACCAACCAAACAACCACGCTTTTTTTTTTTTTTTTTTTGAACTCTTACTGGCTTAAAAAACTGTTCTCATGACAAACAGTCATCAAATAATTTCCTAAGTCTTGGGGAAATGACTACATAAATTCATATAAGCAGCATCTGAAATACACAGGAGTAATATTTAAACACATTACTTCTATATGTGAATCATGAGAAATTTACCAACAAAAATGTTTTATAAGTTTCCCTTTTCCTATAATTTCTAGACCAACTATTCTCTTTGACTTGTAACTTGTAATGTCATCTATATCTATACCATCTATTTCCATGTTAACTTTCTTAACATATATTTAAATCTTTATTCAAAACTTTTCTTTTTGCCATTCTGGACTAGTATAAGCCATTAACATTTGGGAAGCTCAAGAGGTAAATTGAGAACAGCTGTAGAATGATTAATATTGATGCTTTGGGTGCTATGTTCTGTCAGCCTTGTGAGTGGCAGTAAATCAGTAGAAAAGTGGGATTGAGCTGTACTTTTTTTCCATCTTTTTTGCATACATTATTGGAAGATAAGACTGACTAAAATGGGCATCTTACCCTACCTCTCTGGCTAACAACTGCCATGGCTCTCCTGTATATAAAGATATTATCTGATTATGTATTTATATGGTTATTTTGATATGAAATACATATTAATTTACACATTTTGAAATAGCATATCATGGTGATTCATTTGCAAATGACTTCTGATTTTTCCATTATAGATGGAAGGTGAGTAGTATGTTTTTCAAATTCAGGCATTTGATTTCATTTCAACTACTGAGCCACCAGGGCTCCTTTTAAATGTGAATGATATTCAAAATGGCACCTTAGAGTTTTCTAAATAAAATGCTGTTTAGACTAGTGTCACTGGCTGAATCTGCCTGTACAGGTGGGAAGCAGTATCAAAGGAGGTCCAGGTACTGGGCCGGCAACTTCAACAAAGAGTAGTGTAGAAAGCCAGAAAGCTACTTTCAAGGACATTTCACTTAATAGGTTATGGGTTTTTGAAAAAGGAGGCAGTGTCCCATTTGTTAATAATTTTTGAGCTCTTAATGTTATTAGCACTCCAAATCATCTTCTTGTCTTTGTAATTCCAGCTTTTGGAAATGAACCTCTATTTTTGGAAATGAACACTCTATAAAATAGAGTGTTAGAAGTTGACAACTTAACCCGGATATTGGAGGGGGGAGAAATGGAAGACAGTTTTCTTACCAGGAATTTGGTCCTTAGCCTATTCAGTGCACCATCAAGTGTTCTAACGTCTCACTCATAATCTGTTCCAGGAAACATGTACTTCTATATCACCATATATCAGGACTATATCCTGGTATATTTTTGCAATTTTAAGTAATTCCACACATGTCTGATATTTTAATATGACTATAGAAAAACTACCCCTATGGCATGTTAGGAAAACATACTTTCAATCTTCTGGCATATGGAATTTTGAAAATAGTCCCCATGCTAATCATTAGAGAATCTCATAAGGTACTAGAAATTTCTCTTTTACTATAGAAGGAGAAAGCAATTCAATGGATTCCTGAGACTTGGCAAACTTTTATCTTTCTCAAGCCTAAATTCAGAATTACCCTCATGTGAGTTTACCCCAACATTCCATTTCCAATGAACATTTTCGATAAGGATATGGAAGCAGTATTATACCAGCTTTCTGCAATAATTGTCATTTTGCTGTGTGGTAGAGTGATTGTAAAAATGGTTACAATTACTTGCTCTCTTTGTATCCACGTCCTTTATAGTGTGCCTTTGTATCTCCTCACATCAGGAGGTGGAGTTTATTACTTCACCTCATGAAACTGGCAGGTTTGTGCCTTCCTTTGGCCAGTAGAATGTGGTAACGTTCTAGTTTCCAGCATGAGCCTTAAGGAGCCTTAGGTACCTGTCATCTTGGTATCTTGGTCACCTGCCATCATAATATGAACAAGCCCAAGCTTGCTCCTGGATGATGAGAAACACTATCATGGCACAGATGTCAACCAGCCACCTGTCAGATATGTGTGAGACCAGACAGTCCCTAGCTGACCTGCCAGGTGACCACAGACACATGAATGAGCCTATTCCAAGTGACAGGCAGATGTGTGAGCAATAATGAATGGTTATTGTTTCAAGCCACTAAGTTTTGGAATGTTTTGTTATGTAGCAAGAGAGAAATGATTTATGAGATACCATTTGAATAGTTTCTTCAGAAGATAAACTATGTAAAGTGTAATCACACAGATTTAGAAACAGGACTTACTATTCGTTAAAACCCCATTAAAGACTTGCGGCACTACTGAGAGTCATAACAACTCCTGATTTTCCTCCATATTTTAACACGCTTCATTATCCTGTGTGGACTCTTCCTCCACCTGACGGTATGCTTTCAGTGGCCTCCCAGACACTTAGAATGCGTTTAAACTCCTTCACATGGCCTGCAAGACTCTGTCAGGTCTGGCCCTGCTTATTTCTGCAGCTTTAGTTCTCTCACTGCCTTACACTCTCCAGCCATCCTGAGTTTTATTATTTCATAAAGAAAACATGTTCTTTTTTCCTTCTAGACTTCAGATATTCTGTTCCCTCTTTTTGGAGTATCCTTTCATCTCTCCCTTCTTCTCCTTCCAACTCCTAACTTATATTTTAGATCTCAGCTTAGACTTCCCTTACTGGGAGAATTTCTTGACTCCCAAGTCTGAATTAGTTGCCTCTCCAAGTGCTCCATCTATGCCTTGTACTGAGTTGCGTACTGTACTGTATTGCTTGGTTGATCATATCCCTTACTAGACCATATGCTTCTTTAGTTCGGTGGCAGGACCTGTCCTATTCCCAGTGGTATCGCTACAATTTATCACAGTATCTGGCACATAGAAGGCTCTCATATGTATATTTAATAAATAGCTGAATGTCAGTGTTCCCTTGGGTTTTGTCCTTGCCTACTTCTGGTCATTTATCTTCTGAATGGGTGTGGTAAATTATACCCTTCATCAATATCTGCTTCTCCTCCCCTTCCTGAGAGGAGAATTATACTTTCCCTATTAATCGAAGTCAGGTTTAGCCATGTGACTAGCTTGCCCAAAGGAATATGATTACAACTGTTATGTGTTACTTTGAGGCAGAAAATTTAACAATCAGACTGTATTTTGCTACATTCTCATTTTTCCTTACCATTACAGAAGGCTGCTAACCAAAAGGTCAGCAGCTAGAATCCACCAGGCACTCCTTGCAATCTCTATGGGGCAGTTCTACTCTGTCCTATAGGGTCGCTATGAGTTGGAATCCACTTGATGGCAACGAGTTTGGTTTTTTGGTTTTGGTTTACAGATGGCAGTGTTTCACACAGGGGCTGCTCCACCAACCTGGATTTCAGAATGAAGATAAAATACAGCAGAGTTGGAACTAACCCTTAATGGACATGTTGCATGAGCAAGAAGAAATTCCTTGTTATTATAAGCCACTGAGATTTTAGTGTTGCTTGTTACTGAAGTATGAAGTAGTCCATTCTGATCAATATGCTCAGAGATCACCTCCATGTTTCAGCTACCTCTTATGTATTGATGACAATCAAATGCATATTTCTATCCTCATATATTACTGGTGGGAATGCAAACAGTCAGTGAAACAGTTTGGTAGTTTTTTAAAAAGTCAAATATACAGATATCATATGACCTAGCAATTCCACTCTTATGTATTTACCCAACAGAAATGAAAACATATGTTCACACAAAAGCTTTTGCAACCATTCATAAGAACCAAACAAATAGCAAAATGTCCATCAATATGTAAGTGGATAAACAAAATTGGTTTATGCTTAGAATGGAATACTACTCAGTAATGAAAAGGAATGAACTACTAATTCATGCTATAGTATGGATGAACTTCAAAATCTGTATGCTAAGTGAAATAAGCACAGACAAAAAAGTCTATATCTTGTATGATTCAATTTATATCAAATTTCTAAAACTATGGAGACAGAAAGCAGATGAGTGGCTGCATGGGGCTGGAGGTGGGAGTATTCTAAAACTGGATTGTGGTAATTATTGAACATCTGTAAAAATTTACTAAAATTGAACTATACATTTGCAAAGAGTGAGATTTATTGTTTGTAAATTATACTTCAAAAAAACTGAAAAACTACATATCTAGATCCAACTGTTCCCTGTTATAAATTTAGATCTACCTACCTACTAGATGGAGCCCTGGTGGCGTAGGGGTTAAGAGCCATGGCTACTAACCAAAAGGTAGGCAGTTAGAATCCACCAGCTACTTCTTGGAATCCTTATGGGGCAGTTCTACTACATCTTTCTACCTAGATATTTCACAAACACTTCACAATTATATAAAATTGAACTGTTTATTCCCTTTACGCATCACCCCAAATTATGTTTCTCAACCATATTTCCTATAGTATTACCATCCAGAATTTGTTCAAACCAAAAATGTTCAGTTCTTTGTAGACTGCTTGTTCCTTTTTACCTGTATGTAGTGGTTAAGAGCTCGACTGCTAACCAAAAGGTCAGCAGCTCAAATCCACCAGCTGCTCCTCGGAAACCCAATGGAGAAGTTCTACTCTGTCCTATAGGGTCGCTATGAGTCAGAATCGACTGGATGGCAATGGTTTGGTTTTTGTGTTTTTGGTTATGTAAGTTTTCCACAAGCACTATTGATTTTGTCTTTTAAATATTTCTTGAACTCAACAACACCTCTTATTTCTCACCTTCATTCACTTACCTGCTTACTTCTCTCATCTCCAGCTACTGTTCTACATAATCTTGATTTTAATGTTGAAATATTTGGGAAAAAATTATTTTTTAGTGCTTCCTAGGATGTCAGAGACTAATGACGTTTTACAACAATGGAAAAAATATGTCTATAGCATAAGTTATTATGTTTACATTATAAGTATATAGTAACAAGCTCTTTTCCCCCATATCTGAACAGAAATACGTAGGGATAAATTTTGAACCATTCAATACAATTAACTAAGTAAAATATTAGGAAAAATTAGTCAAGTCCCTCAGTAATAGTCATGCTGTATAGCCCCAAGTGCTACATAAGCTCAGTTGGTATGAAAGGAATGTTTGGAATGGAATGTAGAGCTTCTTTGTTTCAAGGTCTCCTAGTCAATGTGACCTTAGCATTTAATTTGAATTTCAGTTTCCTCGGAGATGGTGATGACAGCCCGCAGCGTTTGGACCACCTGTAGCCAGCCAAACTTCAAAATATGGTTTTGAGCTACTTGCAAAGACAGTCTTTCAACTCATTCAAAGCTCCCGAGAGTTTAGAGTGGAAAATGCCTGTAGAACAAGCTCCTGAATAGAAACTGCAATTAGACAGTGGAGGTAGGGCTCAGGTTTCTCGGTTTGGGGAAAGGGATGCTGCTCCTTGGGAAGGGTAGGGCTCTCCTCTTCCTAAGGCTAGAATAGACTTGCAGCTGGGTCAGGAGCTTCCAGAGCATTGAGCAGCTGTGACCTCGGAGAATATGGTAGCCTTAGTGACGCTGTGGGTTTTATTATCAAAATATTGGCTTTTAGGTTTTCTGTTATGTTGTACTATTGTAAAGGATTGAAATGACTATGTATGTATGTAATACGTATGTGTGTGCATGTGTGTGTGTTTAATAACACTGTTTTGATATTTAAAAATATCTGAAATATGAATCACTTTTACATCTTGAGACACATTCGGGATTATATACTGAATAAAATTTTGTTTTGAACTAAGGTGCACTCACTTAGAAATGATTCTGACCACATCTCTCACTTGTTAAAAACCCTTATGAGAGGTCTCATTTGCTAAGTTATTAAGGAGGTTGAGCATGTTGTTTTCAATGTTTTCAGTCATCTGATCCAGTTTGGTCTTTTATCTTTTGCTGAAGTTCCTGGTCAAGTGTCTGCAGAATAGGGTGGGGCTAAGAAAAACACTACAGAAAAATGAGATTGTGAAGAGGGGATATTGTTTTTGTGTGCCTTCCAGTGGATTCCGACTCATGTTGTTGTGTACTGCCGGGTCAATCCTGACTCATAGCGACCCTATAGCACAGAGTAGAACTGCCCCATCGGGTTTCCTAGGCTGAAGTCTTTACAGGAGCAGATCGCCAGGTCTTTTCTTCCACTGAGCTGCTGGTGGGTTCAAACCACTGACCTTCCGGTTAGCAACAGAACACTTAACCATCAAGCCACCAGAGCTCCTGGGGGGGATTTTAGAAGAGGAGAAAGGGTGGGAATGTTCCCAGGCCTAATGCTCAGCCTTTTGGGGGCCTGACCACCCCACCCTCAGGGCTAAATTCTTACCCCTTTCTTTCCCTTCCCTCTTCTTTATCTCCCTCAGAGCCTTATGCATTCTCCTCTTCTAGGATAATTTACTTAAATCAGGACCTTCTTTCCCAGCCATTCTACTTGAAGAAATTCAGGCCTGGACCCTGGCTGTCTATCAGGTGGGAGAAAATCTGAGGACAAACTGGAGACCAGACATGTACATTTTACTAAAATATAAGTAAATGTCATGCAATAAACAAAACAAAACTCAGCAGGTATTCTCATTTTGTTCTGGAATTGCAATCACTATTTGGATTACGTGTGTTACCGTGCCCTGGTCAGCTCAGTCAAAAGATCCTACAACCAGGGAAGGAGAGATTAGAGAAGATGGCAGATTTTATTCAGCTCTTAGCGCAGTGCCTGACTCCCCAAAACGCTTTCAGCAAACGTTGTTTTAGAGAGCAAATTCTGTCACCTATCTGCCTCGTTTCTGTCATCTTAAATTAGAAATAAGAAGACTACAGGTCTTATAAGGAGCCCTGGTTTTGCAATGGTTAAGTGCTTAGCTGCTAACTGAAAGGTCAGCCGTTTGACCACACCAGCGGCTCTGGAAGAGAAAAGGCCTGGCGGTCTGCTCCCATGAAGACTACAGCTTAGGAAACACTATGGGGTAGTTCTACTGTATCCTATAGGGCCGCTATTAGACTCAACTTGACAGCATACCACAACAACAACAGGTCAACAAACAAACAACAGCAGGTTTCTCATTTAAATTTCGTTTTGAGCAAAATTACAGTTTACTTTTTTTATTTTTTTAGTCTAGGGTAGATATATTTATTTTTGGTAACATACATTAAGTGGCACTAATTACACAGTAACTATATGGTAACTAACATGAAACCACAGAACTGTAACTTTGCCACAGCTGCATGGACTTGGGCCTTTCTGGCTGAGCACCTTTTCAAAAAACTGGATGCCCATTTCAGAGCTATGCCGATGAAACCCATTTAGGAGGAAAGTTCTGAAGTGATGACTCACCAGAGTATCTTGCAGCGGACAGATGATAGGCAGGACATATTAGTTATAAAGTAGTTACAGCCTAATTCACAAAAGTTACCAACTTTTTCTCTTTCTAGAAGAAGCAAGAAGTTAAGAAATTCCTTGAATTAGCACCTGGTATCAGGTGGGAGTGCAGAGGAGGGCTGTTAGAGCAGTGTAAGAGGGACTGAACATCATTAATAATCATGGTTGCCTTCTAAATACTGGTTGCAAGATGACTTCTGATTTGTAATCTTAGGTAAATTATAGATAAATGGAAAAGACCAGTAATCATACACTAAGATTAACAAACAGTACTTCAAAATTAACCTCAAGAGAGCTGTGCTTGCAGCGAGGTTTCAAAAGACAAGGCCCCCAGATTTTTTCTTCCCGAGTCTGGCTTTCAGAGTCACTCTCGTAGCCGTTTCAAAAACCTCCCTCACTCCATCTTTGGTCTTTGCCGAACACTCCATGTACCAAAAAGCACCAATCCTGTTTGCCGTATCTCTGCCTTCTTCGGGTTTTACCGGCTCCTGCTTCATCTTGGCTGGCTCCTGCCTTGTTTGCTCATCATTACGAAGATCCTTCTTGTTCCCAACCAGGATGATGGGCACATTGGGACAGAAATGCTTGACTGCTGGGGTCCATTTTTCTGGGATGTTTTCTAAAATATCAGGGCTGTTGATGGAGAAATACATCAGTATGTCGTCGGTGTCCAGGTAGGAGAAGGACCTCAGATGATCATAATCTTCCTGCCCATCTGTGTCCCACAAAGCCAACTTTACCTGCTTTCTGTCCACTTCAATATCTGCCACATAGTTCTCAAACACTGTGGGCACATACATGTCGGGGAACTGATTCTTGCTGAAGACTCTGAGCAAGGTCTTGCCACAAGCTCCATCACCAACAATCACCAGTTTCTTCCTGATGGCAGCCATCACTTAGAAATGTGCTGCGAGATGCATGGCCTGTGTGTCAGAAGTTCTATAAAGTACCTTGAACTTCTCAGATGAAAGGTACTTTGTCAGTGACTCTGAGTCCGGCCTCTTCATGCTGACGACTCTGCTCAACCAGTCGCAAACTCGGAGGTGCTAGAGAGTTGCTGAGGAGCTGGCGGCCTACAGTTTACTTTTTGATTTGCACAATTGAGTTTATTTCTACTTTATACAGAAAGAAGTATTTTTGCCCAGAAAATGTAATACGGGCATAATTTTTAAAAGTTTAAAAGAGTTTATTATGAAATACTTGAAGCATATGAAAACATACAAAGAAATTTTGTCCTTTGTATTATTCCACTAAGAATATACAACAAATGTTCTGCATTCTAAAGTCATTTGATGCAAATCTTTGCTCATGTGATTGTGTCACTTACTTGACACAGTTTATTTTTTTGTTTACATTTCTGTCCAATTTTTATGGATTGCTTTATTTATTTAATTCTACTTTTTGAATATGTAAAGACTTTTTATGATTCCAAAGTCAACCTGTATAACAACGTATATTCAGGAAAGTCTAATTCCATCTTTCTTTCCCTCGCATACCTCTCTCCTACTATAAGTTGCCATTTTTATTAGTTTTTCATTTGTCTGTCCAGTGATTCTTTTGTAAATATAAACAAATGCACATATCTATTTGAATTTCTGTCCTTTATTACACGAAAGATTAGCATACATAGATTTGCATGTTTTCTGCTTTGCTTTATTCACTAAACATACATCTTAAAATCATTTCAGATCAGAAAATAGAGATCTTCTTCCTTTTTATGGCTGCATAGTACTTTATTTCAAGGGTGTTCTATAACTTATTTAATTAGTTCCCTATTTATGGGCAGCTGGGTTTGTGGTGAAGTGGTTAAGAGTTACAGCTGCTAACCAAAAGGTCAGCAGTTGGAATCCACCAGCCAATCCTTGGAAACTCTATGGGGCAGGGGCAGTTCTACTCTGTCCTACAGAGTCACTATGAGTCGGAATTGACCCAATGGCAATGGATTTTTTTGTTTGTTTGGGTATTTCCAATATTTTGCTGTTATAAATAATGACACAATAAATAACTTGATACACATGACATTTTGCATTTTTGTCAGCTATCTTTGGAACAGATTTCTAAAAATTATAAAGCCAAAGATTAAATGTATATTCTTTTTAGCTATTGGAAATTTTTTTGATAGGGGTTACAAACCATTTTATATTCTCATCAACAAATAATAAGAATGTCTCCCACACCTAATGAAAGGAGGAAAATTTCAAATTTTTGTATTTTTACCAATTTTGCTAATTTCATAGGTGGTGTGATGGTTAAGATTGTATGTCAACTTGGCTAGACCATTATTCTCAGTGTTTTAGTAGTTGTCTAATGTTGTGATCACCCGCATATGGAATCTGCTGAGTGGTACTGGCGGAGGCGGGGCCTGTGGCAGCTCACTGCCCTTTCAGTTTTATCTCTCTGCCTTCTGCCGGTTGCCTTCTGCCTGCTTGCCTTGCCGAGGTTTTTGGCTTGTTCCAGACTCAGCAGCTGCCTCTTGTTGTCTCACCTCTGGTTCACGGGACTTGAGCTAGCAGCTTACCTGTTGATCTCGGAATTTGTCGAACTGCTCGGCCTTGAAGCAAGAGTCTGGTTTCCCGACCTGCCAGCATTGGGTTTGCTAGCCCCTGCAGCTACGTGAATCAGAAGAAACCTTGCGGTTTTGTCTGCTGATCTCTGAATTCACTGACTTTCACAGCCTGTGAGCAGGAACCCCTCTCCGACCTGCTGACCTTGGGTTCACCAGCTTCTGCGACTACTTGAACTGGGAGAGGCCTCTACCCCGATCTGTGGACTTGGGAGGTTTTAGCCTCTACAATTGCATGGATTATTTCCTTGATACAAATCTCTCTGTATATATTTATACACTTTACTGGTTTTGCTTCTCTAGAGAACCCAGCCTAAGACATTTGGTATGGTTAAGCATTCAGTCTCTACTAAGGCCCAGTAACAAGCCAAAAGTTGTTTCTCAAAAGGAGAGTAGTTATCTGCAGAGGATGGCAGAGCTTTGTTCCAAAATCCTAAAGGTCTGCGCTGTGATTCACCGATAATTCTGTCTTAGGCATCCAGTGCTGCTACAACAGAAATACCAGAAGTGGATGGCTTTAACAAAGAGAAATTTATTTCCTCACAGTTGAAGTAGGCTAAAAGTCCAAATTCAGGGCATCAGCTCCAGGGGAAGGCTTTTTCTCTCTGTCGGCCTTCTTCTGTTCAGTGTTCCCCCGGACTAAGAGCTTCTCTGTGCAGGGACCCCGGTTCAAAGGACGCACTCTGCTCCCATCACTGCTTTCTTGATGGTATGAGGTCCCCAACTCTTTGCTTGCTTCCCTTTCCTTTTATCTCTTGAGAGATAAAAGGTGGTACAGGCCACACCCCAGGGAAACTCCCTTTACATTGGATCAAGGATGTGACCTGGGTAAAGGTGGTGTTACAATACCACCCTAATCCTCTTTAACATAAAATTACAATCACAAAATGGAGGCCAACCACACAATTCTGGGAATCACGGCCCAGCCAAATTGATACACACATTTTTGGGGGGACATAATTCAAACCATGACATTCCAACCTTTGGCCCCAAAAAAATCACGTTTGCAACATGGAAAACATATTCACCCCATCATATCATAGCAAAAGTCTTAACTCCAAGTCCAAAATCCAAAAATTCCTCTTCATCTGTGAAATCTAGAATACAAGTTATCTGCTTTCAAAGGTACAATGGCAGAACAGGCACAAGCTAGACATTTCCATTACAAATGGGAGAAACTGGAGGGAAGGAAAGATAACAGGCACCAAGCAAGTCAGCATTACATTAGCCCTCAAGGCTTGAAAACAATGCTGTGTTCTGTGAGACGAGATTTTCACAATGGCCCTGCCCTCTGGACTCTAGGTATTGGCCACAGTCTCTGGATTTTGAGTGGAGGCCCTCGGCCCTGGGCTTCAGCTCTGCCTTCCAGGCCCACTGGGATGGCTACTCTGCTCCCTCGGCTTTAGGTGCACCATTCTCCTACTCCATTGGAGTGACAACTCCACCCTTAGAAACACCAGAGCCTGTGGTTCCACCCTTTGAAACCCCTGAGGTCATGGCCATAGCTTTTGAGACCGAGGCAGCTCAGCTTCTTGTGTCCCTTGTCTCTTCATCTTGTTTTCTGGTTTCTTGGCCTCTTGGCTCCTCAGGCCTTATGCCCACATCTGCCTTGCTGGAGCAAGTGTTCCAAAGCTCTGTAGCTCCACTGGTAAGTACTTGGAGGCACCCTACTCCACCAAAAAGCCTCATGCACACAAGCACTCAGCTCTCTCGCTCCGTGGGTTGGCAAGCCTAGCTCCACCGATAAGTACCCAGAGGCACCCCACTCCACTAGGAAGCCTCCTGCGCACGGGCACTCAGCCCTCTCGCTCCGTGGGTCGGCTCCAGCGCCATCTTGCACTGGTCTCCTGGTTCTGCTCCTGTTGGTTCTCTGCCACTGTTGGTTCTCTGCCACTGCAGGTTCTCTGCTGCTGCTGGTCCTTTGCTGCCGCCACTGCTCTATTCATTCACAGTTTCAAAACCGCTTCCACATTTTAGGTATCTGTTAGAGCAGCACCCCACTCTCTCGGTACCAAATTCTGTCTTAGGCATCCAGTGCTGCTACAACAGAAACAGCACAAGTGGATGGCTTTAACAAAGAGAAATTTATTTCTTCACAGTTAAAGTAGGCTAAAAGTCCAAATTCAGGGCATCAGCTCCAGACGAAGCTTTTTTCTCTCTGTTGGTCTTCTTCTCTTTGGTGTTCCCCCAGACTAAGAGCATCTCTGTGCAGGGACCTCAGTCTAAAGGACGTGCTCTGCTCCCGACACTGCTTTCTTGATGGTATGAGGTCTCCAATTCTCTGCTTGCTTCCTTTTCCTTTTATCTCTTGAGAGATAAAAGGTAGTGCAGGCCACATCCCAGGGAAACTCCCTTTACACTGGATCAGGGATGTGACCTGGGTAAAGGTGGTGTCACAATCCCACCCTAATCCTCTTTAACATAAAATTACAATCACAAAATGGAGGCCAACCACACAATTCTGGGAATCATGGCCTAGCCAAATTGATGCACACATTTTTTGGGGGACATAATTCAAACCATGACAGGTGGAAAATGGTATTTCACTGTAAATTTTCATCCTTTTAGGTCTATCCTATTTATACCTTTATATTTAAAGTGAAATTCTAGGTAGCTGCAAGAATTGCATGGGGGCAGTGTCTGACTTCTTCCAATCCTACAAGAGGGAAGAAGAACCCAAGATCAACAGCACAAGTCTGACCCCCTTGAGGCGGAGGCCAGACAAGCCTCCTCTCTCTGCCATATTTACTAATTCTGACACCAACGATCCCTCACACAGCATTCTCTACTTATCTGCTGGGTTCAATAATTCATTGCAATTGCCACACAGAACTCAAAGACCATACTCACAGTTATTGGGTTTATTAGGGAAGTAACGGTTATAATTCAGGCTCAGGAACACTCAATATACCGTTTTCCATCAGGATAGCCTCTTCCCAGCCGTGCTCACAGGCACACCTTTCCCTGGTCCTCAGTCTCTGCCCAAAGACACTCAGCTTTCTCTCTTGGTGGGCCGGGAAGCCCACCACACCATCTACTACTGCCGGGTCTCTGAGGCTGGGTCTATCCTTCCTTGGTGGGGGGCTCCTCCTCTCTGCTCTGGAATTGGCTCTCTTTCAAGACAAAACTGTCTAATTCCCTTGGTAGGCCACAGTTACCTTATTTCACAATCACCTGGGTAGTAGTTACAAGACCACGTCTAGAAAGGCCACGCACAAAAGTAATTAATTGCACTGCGGTAGGATATAGTTACCTATCGCCTGCTGAGTTGATTCTGACTCATACCAACTGTCTGAGTCATCTAGTGCTGCTATAAATACCAGAAGCGGATGGCTTTAACAAAGAGAAATTTATTCTCTCACAGTCTAGTAGGCTACAAGTCCAAATTCAAGGCATCAGCTCCAGGGAAAGTCTTTCTTTCTCTGTTGGCTCCTGCAGAAGGTCCTTGTGGTGCATGAGTCTTCCCTTGGACTAGGAGCCTCTCTGCCCAGGAACCTCAGGTCCAAAGGACGTGTTCTGATCCAGTGCTTCTTTCTTAGTGGTATGAGGTCCCTCATTCTCTGCTTGCTTCCATTTCCTTTAATCTCTTGTAAGATAAAAGGTGGTGCAGGCCTCATCCCAGGGAAACTCCCTTTATATTGGATCAGGGATGTGATCTGGGTAAGGGTGGTGTTACAATACCACCCTAATCCTCTTTAACATAAAATTACAATCACAAAATGGAGGACAACCACACAATACTGGGAATCATGGCCTAGCCAAATTGATACACACATTTTTTGGTGGATATAATTCAATCCATGACAGCTACTCCATAGGATAGTGTAGAACTGCCCTATAGGGTTTCCCAGGAAAAGCTAGTGGATTCGAACTGACGACATTTTGGTTGGCAGCCAAGCTCTTAACAACTGTGCTCCAGGGCAGCAGCATATACTTAGGTCTTGCTTTTTGTGCAATCTTACAGTCTCTCTTAAAATTGAGGTGTTTAGGAGATACTCCGGCAAGATGGTGGTCTAGGCAGAAGCACCACACCGTCCCTCAACAACAAAGATCCGAAAAACTAAGCCAAACAGAGAATCAACAATCCTGAAACCCTAGAACATCAAATGAAGAGATGAAGAACTCAGCCGAACACCAAACGGAGTAAGAATACTGAAAGAGAACAGAGAGCGAGGAGAGATTCATGCAGAGGTCCCCTACCAGCTAACGCAGCGC
>NW_004443953.1:9255123-9307796 GCF_000243295.1 Trichechus manatus latirostris
AAATGTTGTGGGGTTGTTAACCAATGTCATAAAACAGCATGTGTGCTACTGTTACATGAGAAACTATCTGTTCTGTAAGCCTTCACCTGAATTACAATAAAATATTTAAAAAAATAAAAAAAAAATTAAGGTGTTTATACCATTAATATTTAATGTGATTACTGATAGGATTGACTTAAAATCTAAAATCTTGCTATTTATTTTGTATTTGTATTTGTTCTTTCTGTTCTTTGATCTTTGTTCCTCTTTCCCTATTTTTCAAATCTCTTTTGAATTAATTGAGTTGTTCCTTTTTTAGTGTTTTTGTTGGCTTATTAGCTACTTTCCAGCTCCCTTTAACTTCCAGTCCTGGAAAGGGGCTGCTTCTGATGGACACTGACTTCTCCCACTTTGATGCATCCAACAGTATCAAAATTCAAAATTCAAAAAGCAAAACAGTATTTTTTTTTTCTTCTTCTGCAGGTGCTGCCTTCAAATGCAAATCTCCAGTTCTCTTAGCAGTTCTGGGTGGTTCTACATGTCTTTTCAACCTAAGCCCCCACTCTATATTCAGGTCTACTGTATTCAAACCAACAGTCTGTGTTTCCCTTGGGCAAATCCTAGCTCCCCCTTAGCATATCCAATCAAGTATTGGCTGAAGGTGGGGTTACATGCTCTCTGTAATCTATAACATCCAATATTCATTTCTATTATTCATTTAGGTGTGCTTTACAACATTAGGTAGGAGAAACATTCAATATCCATAGTACATTCTATTAAACACATAAGCCTAAACATATAACATTTTTAAAAACATTCCAGTTTGCCTTCTCTTCTCCACCCCTTAACTATCTTCCCATTCATATGCATAAGGCCTTGGACCTCTGGCTAGGTGGAACCAGTAGACCCTGGCCCCCTATCAATCATCCTGCTTATCTGGACTGGCTTTTGCTCCAAGCCTCTCCAAGTGGGGCTTCTCTTCCCTCAGCTGCAGCATAACCTTCCCTTTAGCCATTACAGGCAACAACAACCAAAGTAACCAAGAATCAAAAGTTTCATTTCCCAAGTCCCTTCATTCTTCCAATTACAAAGTCCCATGCTTTCATTAGTCTGGAGCCATTGCAAAGAATCCTGCTCCTGACACCAACTGTAAAAATGGTGTGAGGAATCTTCTCTCTCTCACCTAAAGCACAGTGGGATGGCAAAATTGACCAATCCCTTTGGTGGACCACAATTACCATATCTGCACAGTCCTGCCTGATCACTTGGGTGGGTGTTACAAGACCATGGCGAGAAAGGCCACACAAAAGAGATCTACGGCACTGCACTAATCTACTGTTAATCTTATCCAATGTACTTTTCATCTCAGATATTATAATTTTTATTTGTAGAAGTTAGATCTGGGTCTTATATATATATATATATATACATATATGTATATACTTATATGTCTTCCATGTTTGTACCGAGCATGTCCAATCTTTCCTCCAGCTTCTTGAAAGTATTGAAGATGGTATAATAACAATTACATTATTCTCACCTACTAATTCTAACATCTAGGCAATTTCTGGGTCAGTTTTGATTGACTTCATTTTATATTGATTATGATAATATTTTCTGCTTCTTTTCACGATAGTAATTTTACACTGCATGCCAAAAAACAAAACCAAACCCATTGCTGTTGAGTCGATTCTGATTCATAGCAACCCTATAGGACAGAGTAGAACTGCCCCATACAGTTTCCAAGGAATACCTAATGGATCTGAACTGCCAATCTTTTGGTTAGCAGCCATAGCTCTTAACCACTATGCCACCTACCTTGTTAAGTAATGGATATATATATTTTTATACCTATAAATATTTGTGAGCTTTATTTTGGAATGTAGTATAGTTACTTGGAAACAATTTAATCCTTTTGGTACTTGTTCTTAAGCTTTTTGGGCAAGACCAGAACAACATTTAGTCTAGGGCTAATTTTACCCCACTACTGAGGAAAAATCTTCCTGAGTATTTTACCTGATACCCTGTGAATTAAGGTATTTTTCACCCTGGCTTGTGAAAACAGAAACTATTCCTGGTCCTATGTAATCACTAAGGATTCCTAATCCTAATTCCTGGCCTTGGATAGTTTTCTCTTTCACTCAAGGGGGACTCCTCAGTTTTGTAAGATTTTAATTTGTGGTAATCTTAAGAGTCCTGGGTTGAGAATCTATCCTTGTTTTTTGCATTTTCTTCTTCCAATCATTTTGGGTCTCTCCTTTTCTGAAATAATTTTAATTTTTTTGTCTTAAATTTTTATGAACTGTGTGAGTAGTATAAGCTCAAACACGGAATCTTCATGAAGCAGGCTTATGATTATAAATTCTCAGGGAAAATTCCTTTTTTTTTAAACCATCATCCAAGGATTTAGAGAGAGAGTTTCCTGTGATTTTTAACGTTCTTTCATCTGTTTCTTTAGAAGAAGCTCTTTCCTCCTGAACTATAGACTCAAATGAATTTCTTCCCCCCTTTTAATAGGAAAAAAACAAATAACTTCAGAATACCTATAATTTCAACCCTACTTTTATTTACCAACAAACGGTAGAGTCACATGAAAGTTCAGTTAACTATGCATATTTGAAAAGGAAATAGAGAAAGCTTTCAGAGATATTACTGACAGCCATTATAGTAGTTTATTATCTGGCTTACCAACACTTATCTGTCAGTTTGTCATACTGTGGTGGCTTCTGTGTTGCTGTGATGCTGGAAGCTATGCCACTGGTATTTCAAAAATTAGCAAGGTCACCCATGGTGGACAGATTTCAGCTAAGTTTCCAGACTAATACAGACTTGAAAGAAGGATCTGGTGATCTACTTCTAAAAAAATTGGCCAATGAAAACCATATGAATAGCAGTGGAACATTGTCTGATATAGTACCAGAGGATGAGTCCTTCAGGTTGGAAGGTGCTCAAAATATGAATGGGGAAGAGCTGCCTCTTCAAAGTAGTGTAGAACTTAATGATATGGATAGAGTAAATATTTTGGGACCTTCATTTGCTGATGTGGCATGACTCAAAATGAGGAAGGTACGAAGTATGAATCTAGGAAAATTGGAAGTCATCAAAAATGAAATTGAACACTTAAAGATATATATTCTAGGCCTTGGTGAGCTGAAATGAACTGGTACTGGCATTTTGAATTGGACAATTGTATGGCCTACTATGCTGGGAATGAAAAATTGAAGAGGAATGGTGTTGCATTCATCATAAAAAAGAACATTTCAAGAGCTATCCTGAAGTACAATGCTGTCAATGATAGGATAATATCCATACACCTACAAGGCAACTATTATTCAAATTTATGCACCAACCACTAATGTCAAAGATGAAGAAATTGGAGACTTTTACCAACTTCTGCAGTCTGAACTTGATCAAACATGCAATCAAGATTCATTGATAATTACTGGTGATTGGAAGGTGAAAGTTGGACACAAAGAAGAAGGATCAGTAGTTGGAAAATATGACCTTGGTGATAGAAATGACCTGGAGATTGCATGATAGAATTTTTCAAGATGAACGACCTAGTCTTTGGAAATAACTCTTCAACAACATAAACAGTGACTATACACATGGACCTCACTAGATGGAATACCCATGAATCAAACTGACTATATCTGTGGAAAGAGATGATGGAGAAGCTCAATATCATTAGTCAGAACAAGCCCTGGGGCCAACTGTGGAACAGATAATCAATTGCTCATATGCAAGTTTGAGGTGAAGCTGAAGAAAATTAGAACAAGTCCATGAGAGCCAAAGTACCAACTTGAGTATATCCCACCTGAATTTAGAGACCATCTCAAGAATAGTTTTGATGCATTGAACGCTAATGACAGAAGACCGGAGGAATTGTGGGATGACATCAAGGACTTCATATGTGAAGAAAGCAAAAAGTTACTAAAAAGACAGGAAAGAAAGAAAAGACCAAAATGGATGTCAGAAGAGACTCTGAAGCTTGCTCTTGAATGTAGAGTAGCTAAAGCAAAAAGAAGAAATGATGAAGTAAAAGAGCTGGACAGAAGATTTCACAAGATGGCTTGAGAAGACAAAGTAAAGTAGTATAATGACATGCAAAATCAAGACATACTTGGCATTTCTCGAAGTGAAAGAACAGAAGAACATATTCAAGCCTCAAGTTGCAATATTGAAGGAATCTATGGGCAAAATATTGAATGACACAGGAAGCATCTAAAGAAGATGGAAGGAATACACAGAGTCACACTATACAAAAAAGAATTGGTTGATGCTCAACCATTTCAGGAGGTAGAATATGATCAAGAATTGATGGTATTGAAGGAAGAAGTCCAGGCTGCACTGAAGGCATTGGCAAAAAACAAGGTTCCAGGAACTGACGGGATACCAATTGAGATGTTTCAACGAAGGGATGGAATTCTGGAAGTGCTCACTCATCTACACCATGATATTTGGAAGACAGCTACATATATTTGTGCCTGTTCCAGATAAAGGTGATCCAACAGAATGCGGAAATTATTGGGCAACATAATTAATATCACACAAGTGAAATTTTGCTAAAGATAATTCAAAACTGGTAGCAGCAGTACATCTACAAGGAAGTGCCAAAAATTCGAGCCAGATTCAGAACAGAACATGGAATGAGGGATATCATTGCTGATGAAAGATGGATTCTGGCTGAAAGCAGAGATTACCAGAAAGATGTTTACCTATGTTTCACTGACTATGCAAAAGCATTCAACTGTGTGGATCATAACAAATTATGGATAATAATACAAAGAATGGGAATTCCAGAGCACTTAATTGTGCACACGTGGAACCTGTACATAGACCAAGAGAAAGTCTTTCGAACAGAACAAGGGGATACTGCGTGGTTTAAAATCAAGAAAGGTGTGTATCAGGGTTGTATCCTTTCACCATACTTATTCAATCTGTATGCTGAGCAAATAATCCTAGAAACTGAACTATATGAAGAAGGACGTGGCATCAGGATTGGAGGAAGACTCATTAACAACCTGCGATATGCAGATAACACAACCTTGCTTGCTGAAAGTGAAGAGGACTTGAAGCACCTACTGATGAAGATCAAAGACTACAGCCTTCAGTATGGATTACACCTCAACATAAAGAAAACAAAAATCCTCACAACTGGACCAATAAGCAACATCATGATAAATGGAGAAAATGCTGAAGTTATCAAGGATTTTGTTTTACTTGGATCCAAAATCAATGCCCATGGAGGCAGCAGTCAAGAATGCAAAGGACATATTGCAATGGGCAAATCTGCTTCAAAACAGCTCTTTAAAGTGTTAAAAAGCAAAAATGTCACTTTGAGGACTAAGGTGCATCTGATTCAAGCCATGGTAGTTTCCATCACCTCATGTGTATATGAAAGCTGGACAATGAATAAGGAGAACTGAAGAAGGATTGATGCCTTTGAATTATGGTGGGGGCAAAGAATATTGAATATATCATGGACTGCCGAAAGAATGAACAAATCTGTCTTGGAAGAAGTACAGCCAGAATGCTCCTTAGAAGGGAGAATGATGAGACTTTGTTTCACGTACTATCAGGAGAGACCAGTCCCTGAATAAGGACATCATGCTTGGTAAAGTAGAGGATCAGTGAAAAAGAGGAAAACCCTCAACAAGATGGATTGACACGGTGGCTGCGACAGTGGGGTCACTCATGGCAAGATTCTGAAGATAGGGCAGGACAAGACAATGTTTTGTTGCTCTGTTGCACATAGGTTCTCTGTGAGTCAGAACTGACTTGACAGCATCTAACAGCAACAATCTGGCTTAAGAAATACAAACTTTGTTAAATTACAGGATTAGTAAGAGCTGCTGCTGTATACTTTTTTCCCAGTTATACAGGGGAGGGATTTCAAAGTGATGTTAATTTTAAATAATGTTCCTGGCCATCCTAGGGAGTTTGGCTTGTACCTAATGTTTTTTGAAGTTGTCTTTTTCTCACTCATTACTACAGATTGTAGACGAAAGGGGATTTAAGGGAATTTTCAAATACACTTTTGAATATTTGATTTTGCCATAGCTGTTGACTTTGGAATCATACTCGCTCTCTTCACAAAAATAAATCATTACACTATTAGCAGGAAATAAGTTGATAGTCAAGAAAGCCTGGTTGTTACTTCTCTGTATTTGAGTTTCCTTTCTTACTCCTGTCATTCTGAAATTTGAATGGCCAGATCATTCAGGAGTGACCTTCTCTAAGCAAAATTCACAGACCTCAAGCTCACAAGAAGATAATGTGTACCAGAAAATAAATTTAATATTTTACAGTGAGAGATATAATTGCTACTGATGCTGACTAATATGAATTTAGGTCAGTCTGTACATTGCCGTTCCTGTAAAAAGTCTATTTAGGATATTGCATTTAGATCAGAAAATGGCTAAGTGAACCTCTAGCCTCAGGGCTGCAAAGAAGATTGAAGATCAACTTTTTTGCCAGAACCCAATCCTCCTAAGACGCACCACCATCCTGATGTTGTAGGAAGAAGGCCCTTATTTCTCTCCAAGCCTTTTCACTTGCATAACATCAAAATTTACGTAAAGTTATTCTGGATTTCTTTAAAGACAGGGCAAAAGGATTGAGCTAAACAGAATTTTAAAATCTTAATCAAATAAATAATTTATGTCATTATGAGATGAGGTCCTTTCAACAAACACCTTTACTTTCTGAGGTAGTGATAGGCAAGAAGTGAATTCAAAATTTTTCAATTTCAGAACTTTCTGTAAAGCAAACCAAGGAAAACACTATGATTAAGGAAAGAAGTCTAAAAAATGGAAAACAAACAAACAAAAACTTAAATCCTTGGAGGTTTGAGAGTAGAAGGGTATCATTTAGGAGAATCTGAAATAATGTTGTAGTAATTAATTCATGTATTCTGTAAAGAATTTCCCTTCAATGAACAAATCATCTTGGAAGAGATACAGCCAGAATGCTCCTTAGAAGCAAAGATGACAAGACTACGTCTCACATACTTTGGTTATATTATCAGGAGGGATCCGTCCCTGGAGAAGGACATAATATTTGGTAAAGTAGAGGGTCAGCAAAAAAGAGGAAGACCCTCAACACAGTGGATTGACACAGTGGCTGCAGCAATGGACTCAAGCATAACAATGATTGTGTGGATGGTGCAGGACTGCGCAGTGTTTCATTCTGTTGTACATAGGGTTGCTATGAGTTGGAACAGACTTGACAGCACCTAAGAAGAACAACAAAAATAGGTGTGTACTGGCATCTCATTGCTGTTTTAATTTGAAATTCCTCAATGATATATGATGTTGAATATGTTTTCATAGAGGAACCCTGGTGGTGCAGTGGTTAAAGCCCTTGGCTATGAACCCAAAGGTCGGGGGTTTGAGTCCACCAGCCTCTGCTTCCATGAAGATTCACAGCCTAGGAAATTCCTATAGGGTTACTATGACTTGGAATCAACTTCATATGCTTGTTTGCAATGTGTATCTATTCCTTGATGCGGTATCTGTTTAGATTTCTTACCCATTTTGTAATTGGATTGTTTTCTTATTGCTGAGATTTAAGAGTTCTTTTTTATATTTTGGACGCAAGTCATTTGTCGGTTACGTGTTTTGTAAATATTTTCTCCCAGTCTTTGACTTTTCTTTTCTTTCTCTTAACAGTGTTTTTTACTGAGCAGAAGTTTTTAAAAATTTTAATAAAGTCTGACCTATCAATCTTTTTCTTTTATTTATCATGATTTTAGTGTTGTGTCTAAAAGTATATCACCAAATCCAAGGTCACCTAGAATTCCTCTTGTGTTGTTTTCTCAAAGTTGAGTAGTTTTGTGTCTTACATTTAGGTATATGATTTATTTTGAGTTAATTTTTGTGAAAGGTGTAAGGTCAATGTCTAGATTATTTTTTTGCATGTTGATACACAGTTGTTCCAGCAGAACTTGTTGAAAAGACTACCTTTTCTCCATTGGATTGCCTTTGCTCCTTTATAAAGAAACAAGTTGACTATTAAAAAAAAAAAAAAAAAAGAAGTTTTCTTCAGTCTAAATAGTTGCTTTCATTTTTAAATGACTCATCTTTGTTTAAAATTATAATTTAAGAACATCTATTTTGAATAGAGCTGGAAATATATATTTGATTCTCTCTCTCCTTCCCTCCCTTTCTCTCTCCTTTTCTCCCGCTCTTTTTTCCTTCAACGTATATTTGAGTGGTTTTCATATGTCAGTCATTGTGCTAGATTCTAGATCTCTTCATTTTTCATCTTCCAAAAAATATTCCGATCTTTATTAACAATAAATATTGTTTAATTTTGTCAAAAGGATACAGGCAAGGTATAATGTTAAATACATACAACACATAGTTATTTTATATATTTAACTAGTTTTAAATGTACACATTATCTACATAGGTCAGTAGCATTCCAATATCAAATGTAAAGAAAATGAATCTTTTTGATAATAAACACAGATGTCATCATTTTGGAAAATGTCACCTTGGTGGTGAAAGACTTGATCTTCTTATGTGTGTTTTGTCATTTTTCCAAAAATTCTCTGCCTCAGAATAGTGATTTAAAAAGCCTATTTGGAAATATGCTTGGCATAAGACACTGAGTTTTTATCTGAAGTTCCTTATAAATAAATCATCGAATTTCTTTTCAAGCTTTTGAGAGAGCCAGTTCCACTTCTGATAAATTTCTCAAAGCTATCTACCTCACCATCTGTGAGATGAAGGGAGAAAAAAATTATATTGCATGTCCCTACCCTTCCATAATTTTGTTTTGGCTTCTGATGGTGCACAATTTTGTGGATCATCAGACAGTTTTGTAATATTCTTTGGTAAAAACTAAGATTTTTATTTTTTATTTTTAAATTTCAAGTAGAAAAGAAAAGATAATTTTAATTATACGTTTTCTTTTTAGAAAAGTATCCTATTGCTTTTCTTAATCTGCTATTGTTCTTTCCTTATGTGAAGCCCCAAAGCACTATAAAAAAGAATTGAGTGGCAGTTAGTTAATGCCTCATTTGAATTTTAACAACTATGTCAGCAGAAGGTGCACTAAACAGCAAGAAGTAGCCTAAATGAATGATATGAGTCCACTTCAGTCCTTTTAGATGACGGGTAAGGTGAAATGTTTCTCCAATTCCTCTGTAATGTTTAACAGCAAATCTCTATTCTTTTTGGAAAATATTAATTGATTGCCAACTTTGCCCAAATGGGTTCAGTTGGGCGTTGTCTTAGTTATCTAGAGCTGCTATAACAGAAATACCACAAGTGGATGGTTTTAACAAAGAGAAGTTTGTTTCCTCACAAGAAAGTAGGCTAAAAGTCCAAATTCAGGGTGTCAGCTCCAGGGGAAGTCTTTCTCTGTCGGCTTTCTCATCAATATTCCCCCGCAGTAGGAGCTTCTCTGTGCAGGGACCCCAGGTCCAAAGGACACGCTCTGCTCCTGGCACTGCTTTCTTAGTGGTATGAGGTCCCCCATTCTCTGCTTGCTTCCCTTTCCTTTCATCTCCTGTAAAATAAAAGGTGGTGCAGGCCACACCCCAGGGAAACTCCCTTTGCATTGGATCAGGGATGTGACCTTAGTAACGGTGTTACAATCCCACCCTAATCCACTTTACTATAACATTACAATCACAAAATGGAGGACACAATACTGGGAATCATGGCCCAACCAAATTGATACACACATTTTTTGGGGGGACATAATTCAATCCATGACAGGTGCAATTGAGAAAAGATAGTAAAAATAAAGTCTCATTGTTCAAGGAGATTATAATTCAACAGGGAGAACAAGAATTACAAAAGTAGCTGTTACCTACCATGGAATATAATGGTGATTCTAGGTATCAAAGAGTTACAAAGAAAGTCGGAGAAATCACTGGATGAAGAGACCTTTCCTGCATGGGAAAATGAGATAAGACTTAAAGATGGAATCCTGTGTGGGGTTATATGCCATTTAAACATGGCTGCACTATTGACAACTGCAGCCCCCACAGGCCTCTATGCTGTATATGACATGTTGGAGACTTGTCAGCGATAAGAAAGAGAGTAGGCACGACTTGTTTTCCCAAACCTATTGTCCTGTTACTGATTGGCTTCTTTACCTGAATTCCTTCTCCCTTGCCCGAAACTTATTGTTACTCACCCAAAGCCCATTGTTCTGTTATTTGCTTCACTGTTTGCTGTATTGACTATAAATAAACTCCTGGGACTGGAGCCGGGGGTCGACTCCTCAGAGTGACCCTCCTGGCCCCACTTCTCTGTAAGAGTTGTGTTAGGCTACTTTGTCTCTGCCGCCCCAACAACCGTCGACGCTGTGACAATCCTGAAAGGAGAGGAGAATTTCATAAGCAGACTTATGGAGATGGTTGTTTCTCCTAAAAGTGTTGAACTATAATCCATCAAATCAAACAGTGAAGTATACAAGCAAGACAAAGATATTTTAATATAGATAAGAACCTGGGAAGTTTACCACCCATACCATCTTCCTCAAAAAAATCATTTGAGACTTGCTCCCAAATTTAGAGGGAACCTATTCAGTACTTCACCGTTAAAGAAGATGTTAGCTATATGTTTTTTTAAATAATTTATTTTATTTTTGTTGCTGAGAATACACAGAGCAAAACATATACCAATTCAACAATTTCTACATGCACAATTCCACGACACTGATTACATTCTTCTCACCTTTGTTTTCTGAGTTATTCCTCCCCCATTAACATAAATTCATTGCCCCCTAAGTTTCCTAGCTAATCTTTTGAGTTGCTGTTTTCAATTTGATCCCATAGAGATAGATGTTAAAAGTGCACAATGTTCAAGGCAGATATTCTTTACTAGTTAGGCTAAACTATTTGGTTTTAAGAAGACTTGACATAGATATATCTCTTGATGGACATATGGGAAAATAAAATTTTGCAGCAGCCTTTAGATGGGCCACTAGGGAGATCTCCTCCGTGAATCATCTCCTTGGTATTATAGGTAATCATCACCATTGGAGCTGGTTTCCTACAGTTCTTGACCCAGGCAATAAATTTTCCCAAACTCTAGTGGTGAATCTGACTATCAAAAGGCTTCCCTGACTGTTGCTTTCTCCCTTCCAACACATTTGTAAGCATTGAATCCCCTTTATTCAATCACATTTTACTTGAAATATCTAGAATAATTTCTGTAATCATTTCAGGAATCCATCCAGCCTCTATGGCTCCAGAAAGTCTAGAGTCCATGAGAAAGTTCTAGTCTGCATTTTCTTCCTTTTGATCAGGATTCTTCTATAGAATCTTTGATCAAAATGTTCAATAATGGTAGCTGGGCACTGTCCAAATTTTCTGGTCTTATGGAGAAGAAGGCAATTGTCTATGGAGACAATTAGCCACACATCCATTTCCTCCTCCTATTCCTGACTCTCCTTATTTCTCTGTTGCTACAGGCAAATAGAAACCAACTATGCCTTGGATGGCCGCTTGCAGGCTTTTGAGATCCCAGACACTAGCAATGAACTAAGAGGTAGAACAGAAACACTAAACGTGTTACTAGCGCAATGATGTTCCATGAAACCATGACCCTAAACCTCCAAATCAAGGAACCAAATCTCATGAGGTGTTTGGTTGTACATGAGCAGCCTCAGCCTCAGCCTCAGCAGCTACTTTTTTTTTTTTTTGGTCATTGTAGTAAATATATCTATCACACAACTTTTGTCATTTCAACTTTCTGCAGGTGTATAATTTATTGACAGTAATTTCCATAATTGGCTGTGTAATCCTATTGTCATGGATTGAATTATGTCCCCCAAAAATGTGTGTATCAGTTTGGCTGGGCCATGATTCCTGGTATTGTGTGATTTTCCCATGTGTGGTAAATCCTGCATCTATGATGTTAATGAGGGAGGATAGGCGGCAGTTGTGTTAGTGAGGCAGGACTCAATTTACAAGACCGGATTGTGGCCTGAGGCAATCTCTTGAGCTATAAAAGACAGAAGTGAGCAGTGAGACAGGGGGACCTCATACCATCAAGAAAGCAGTGCTGGGAGCAGAGCACATCCTTTCAACTGGGGTCCCTGCGCAGAGAATCTCCTAGTTGGGGGGAACACCAAAGAGAAGAAGGCCGACAGAGAGAAAAAGCCTTCCCCTGGAGAGGACGCCCTGAATTTGGACTTTTAGCTTACTTTGACTGTGAGGAAATAAACTTCTCTTCGTTAAAACCATCCACTTGTGGTATTTCTGTTATAGCAGCACTAGATGACTAAGACACCTATGCAGATGCTCATTATCAGGCTAAGGATGTTCCTTTCATTAGTATTACAAGAGTTTAGATAATGAGTGAATGTTGCATTTTGTCAAATACTTTTTCTGTATTGATTGAGATGATCACGTGGCTTTCTTCTTTGTCTGTAAATATGGGGAATTTTATTCTGTATTGAATCAAATCCTCTGGTTTTTCTCTTTTAAAAAAAAGTATCCTCTTTACTCTGTGTAAGTTTGTTAAATGTATCCTCTTTACTCTGTGTCCAGTTGAAGTTCTAGTCTATACAATGGATGCAGAATACATGTTCGGATGGCTTACTTGTCAGAAACCTGCCTATTTAAAAAAAAAAACAAAAAACAAAATAATTTTAATGCCCATGCAAGCCAATTTGCTATGCATACTATGATTTGAACCTTCTTTGTAGGTTGCTGGGCCTGATCCATCACTCATGTCCTGTAGCTGAGTCTCTACTGTCTAAGAAGACTTGATTGATTCCTTCCTGACAGAATGAATTATACAATGTGGTTTATTTTCTCTTTCTGTGTTGAGCTGATACTGGGCAAAAATGTTAAAATTTTCAAAGTTTCACCACAGGAAGATTGGGTTTTGAATGCCACATTAAATTCTACAAACTTTTCTGCAGTGGGTCATGTACTTGTAATAATAAGATGTAGAAGAAATTATTTATAAATACAATATTGGGATTTGTAGTTCTGATAAATTCAGACATAAATAGGAAGTAAATTATAATTTGGAGCTTTCTTAGTAATAAATATTTAAGGTTTTTCTAGATTTTGACTTTCAATTTGAAAACCGAAAGGTAATTTTGAGAAAGAAGAAAGATTGAATAGTTTATATATGGGTTTGTTAAGATATTTTAAAAAGCATATAATTATTTTCATTTGGTGTTATGCATATAGGTGTTCTTTTCTTTTTTCTTTGGGGGAACCAGAACACTAATTTCCATTTTGCATATAACTAATATAGTAAAGCTTCATCTTTATACAACTTATTGTTATATACTTTACTTATTTGGGATTTGTATTAGAAAGCAGGCTAGATGGAAGTTTATTTATGCATTATTTAAAATATAAGTCTTAAGGAAATAAACAACATAACTAATGGGAGCATTATTAAAGGTTTTTTCAAGGATTTTGGAGATACGTATTTTTTTGGTGTGCAATTATTTTTTTAATTCAAATATTTACTTATTTGTCAAAACAGGTTAACTCAGTTCAAATTACTATGTACATTTAACATAGTATAGTTAACTTTCAACAAATTTTGAAATTCTTTAAGCGATACTATGAATTTAGAGTAATTTAATGTACCTCTAATTTTGACAATGTTGTATTTCCTTATGTGTAACCATCCACAAATTTTTAATTAAATATATGACTTTTCTCTCTTCTACCTAATTCTTTGTGTGTTTCTGTGATTTTCAAAGCTTGGTAACAGCTGTAAAATAATTTCACTTGGTCTTTTTTAGGAAAAGTAGAAGGAGCAATAGGTAAGCACTCTTCAACTGATCTTTACAAGTACCTAGGGGCTTCTCTATGTGTGATGGGGGTAGGAGTGGCGAACAGTCTTCAAGCTAGAGTTGTGGAAATTCTAGAGTTACTTTCATGCCTGATTAGCATTAATCAATGAAATGTTCATATATTTATTTTCATTAATTTGGGCAATAAAATATCCACTGATAAAAGAGAGGAAATATGCACATAAATAAAGCAATGTATATAGTCCTTCAGTTAAATCTATATTCTTTATCAGCATAATATGTTTCAATTATGATCTAGGAGACCTTGCATGGTTAACTTCTTCATGTACAATTAGCAACACTTCTAAAGGCTATTTAGTTTGAAAAATAGGGCTGATCCAAACCTATTAAGATCATAGGGATAAGGTTTACTTCAGACGACTAACAAAACATACAGATAAAATATTTCAAGATATGATGTCCAATATCCAACAGTTTTCTTGAAATTAAAATCTTAAAAACATAAAGCTATAAAAGAAAGGAACATTAACCATTAGAGAGATTCAAATCAAAACTACAATGAGGTACTATCTCACCCTGTCTAAAATGGCAGTGATTAAAAAAAAAAAAAAAACAGACAACAACAACTGTTGGCAAGGATAGGGGAAGACCGGAACATTTATCCATTGCTGGTGGGACTGTAAAATAGTACAACCACTATGGAAAACAGTACAGAGCTTCCTCAAAAAACTAGAAATAGAACTACCTTATGATCCAGCAATCCCACTCCTAGGTATATACCTTAGATACCTAATGGAAGTGACACAAACAGTCATAGGACACCTATGTTCATTGCAGCATTAGTCATAACAGCAAAAAAACGTAAACAGTCTAAGTGCCGTTCAGTGGATGAAAGGATAAGCAGAGTGTGGTACATACATACAATGGAATGCTACACAACCATAAAGAACAATGATGAGTCTGTGAAACATATTATAAAATATATAGACCCGGAGGACATAATGTTAAGTGAAATAATTCAATCACAGAAGGACAAATATTGTATGATCCCCCTTTTATAAGAAGACAAGATTATGTATATATAGAGAGAGACCAATGTTCATTGGTGGTTACCAGGGATGGGGGGAGGCATTCACTTTCTAGATTATAGATACTTTTTATTTTTGGTGATGGAAAAAGAAAAAGTAGTGCGGAATGTGGATGCAATGAGCACCTTGACCAAAGTAAATGATGCCATGAAGAAGCACACAAAAGGAAAGGATGTTGTGCTAAAGAATATGACAAATATTGTTTGGCAACAACACCAATGATAACCAAAAAATGAGTGCATGGTCACATATGTAGGTATATCGGCATGTATGTGTACAGGTAGGTACAGGTGAGCACCTATGTGTGCACAGATAAAAGTATCTAATGTATGTGTATGCACTGATTTGTGTGTGCATGCATATATATTAATAGGCAACACAGTTACAGATACTTCTCATATACAACCAAGCACTGTGAGAGAATAGTTTTCTGGGTTTGAAGGCTTAGGTCCTTCGTGTCATGGGACAACTCAGTCAATTGGCTCCGCAAAGTTCACGTTCTGCATCCTAGTGAGGTGAGTAGTGTCTGGGTTTTAAAAGCTTGTGAATGGCCATCTAAGATCAACTATTGGTCTCTACTAGTTAGGAGCAATAAGAAAGAAGGAAGGCAAAGTTCCGAGAAGAAACTAGTTTACAGGGTTAATAGCCAACACAAGCCACAGCCTCATCTACCCTGAGACCAGAAGAACTAGATGGTACCCGGTTCCCACTACCAATAGTTTTGATCTGGGCCACAATAGATGGACCTGGATAGAAAGGGAGAAAAAGGTGGAACAGAACTCAAATTCTTAAAAAGTCCAGACTTACTGGACCATTTGAGACTGGAGGACTTCCTGAGCCTATCACTCTGAGATACTCTGTAAACCTTGAATTGAAACTATCCTGCAAGGTCACTTTTTGGGGAAATAACAGATTGGCACATACAAAAAGGGATATTACTGGTGAGTATGGGGCTCCATTAAAACAAATCATCTATGTGAGACCAAAAGGTCAACAATTACTCTAATGCAGAGATGAGAAGACAAGGGGGCAGGGAAATTAGTGTACTGGAAATGGAACAACCAGAACACAATGAGAATGTTGACATGTTATGAAAAATGGAACTAATGCCCACTGAACAATTTGTGTAGAAATTGTCAACTGGGAACCTAATTTGCTGTGTCAACTGTCACTGAAAACACAATAAAATATTATTAAAAAATTAAAAGAAAGGAAATGGAATCCAAGTGTATTGTATAGATCAGCTTTTAGAAAAATGCAAACTGAATAGTGATTAAAAAGAAAACCACAACTGTATTGGAGGAACAAATGGTGGTGTATGAAATGTGTACACGTGAGCTGTATATTTGTGTTTTGTGTGGTAAAGATAGCCATATCCTATTTTCTATTCCAGGAAATCAACAGATAATGTCAACACTGAAAAATTAAGAAATAGCAGTCCAAGGAGTAACTTAGAAATTGGATACTGTCATGGTTGTAAGCATGAGCTTGAACTCTACTTGCTTGGGTTAGAATCCTGGTTTTTCCACTTACTGGCCAAGGTACTTGACCAGTTACTTGACCTTTTCCTGCCTCGGTTTCCTATCTGCAAACTAGGAATAGCTGCCTTGTGGGTTAATGCCTACCTAGAAAAGTATGTAGTTACTGAGTTAATTTGCATAGAAAAGTGCTTGGCACATAGTAAGCAGCATGAAAGTATTTGTTTGCTAAAATAAATAAAATATTTTAAAATTACAAATAATTACCTAAAAGAGTTGAACAGATTGCCTCTTTTTAATGGCAGTTTAAAATACAGAGTGTATGGGGCTAGGGGCTGCTAATTTTTATTAGAAGGCTTATAATACTATTAAACTTTTAAAGCTATGTGAATACACTAATTGAATAAAAATGAAAATAGAAAAAATTAAAAATTTACATTTTAGCCAAGTAAAATTTCTGTGTTGTAATTCATTGAGAGTCATTATAAGCCTGTGAGAAGAAGCTTCTTTTTCGACAGGCTGGCAAGGTAGCTTCTTAGCTCCTAAGATTGGCTCAGTAAATGTTGGTTGAATGTTTGATAAATAGCTTAGCTGTCTCATCCTCCTTGTGATATGCTTTCTCACTGTGCACAGCTATTTTGAGACTATGGACTGTATCTACTCAAATAGGTTATATGACTTACTATTTAATGTCTGTATGCAAAGATGCATTGATCAAGTTCTCATGGTCGGCAGATATGCCTGCCAGAATCTTAAAACTGGCGGTACTTACCTGAGATACTATCAAAAGGAAAGACTAAACCAGGCAAAGCCTGGAGGATGATGCTGTAGGGACTACACAGAATGTAGGTGAGTTAAAGAGGAAGTACACACTGAGAATTAGGTGGATAGAAACACATAAAATTATCATGTGAAGGAACTTTTAGAGGAGACTGAAGTTGCCATACTGGCACTTGAGAAAGGCCTGAATGGTCTCTGTGTTGATGACTAGAGTCAGTTTGACCACAGGGAACTTTTTGGTGGCCCTAGATGCAGGAAGTCAACTGGGGTGGGGGGGGGGGGGGCAGGTCTTTCGCTGGAGGCGTCTGGAAACCCTATCCATTCAACCTCAGTGCTGTGTTTTATACAGGTTGTGGGAGGCAGAATGCATGTCATGTCTTTGGCATTTCTGCTCTGGGTTCTCAGGTACTGGTCAGCTAAGTAGAAGCAACCAAATCTAGGGGCTGAGGCTGGGAAGGTTAAGAAATCTACTTTAGGAAAGTCAAAGGTATAGAATTAGGGTGTAGTATTAGGTTGAACCATACAAATATGCTTATATTTGACCTTTTTTTTAATCCAACATTTTATTATAAAAAATGTAAAATATATAACATAGTTTAATTCTTTTTTTTTTTTTTTAACTCCTGAAGACTACAACTCAAGTATCACAGACACTACTTATGAATGTGGCTAGTTATGGAAAGTACAGAGAACGGTTGCAGATAAGATCCTGATGCATAGCAGGAAGAAGCTATCCAAAATATGTTTTCATCCACTGTCATTGTAAACCCAGGTAGTACATTTCTTAAACAACAAAAAACTTGATTTTGAGGGGGGGTTACGGCTATATATTCATTTATTCAGAAATTCAGAAGTTTTATAAAAAAAATTAGCAGATCATAATTTTTTTTCCTATGTGCTTAGATCATATTTTCTCATTATTTTCATTTGTGAAAATGGGATTCCTGAAAGAAGCAGTAAACAGGCTAACAACAAAATGGTAACAGATTTGAATGTAAAATAATCTCATGTGATTTTCCCATGCTGGTAGATATGGTTCAGGTTGGAGATTTTTAGTACATAAAAAAGCCTTTTGTATATCTCCCTTATCTATTAATCTTCCACGTTAGTCAGTATTCTTTAAATCAATTTGAATTATTTTTTATGCCTGCCTAAAGATGGTTTTTTGAGAACCGTAATAATAATTGGATGATGCAAACATCTTGATTAAAAATAGAAAAAGCAAAAACAAAAATTCACTCATGCAGTTGTTTTCTGTGATAGGGACTTGGGCATAACACAGTTAAGTCACTTTTTTTCCTGGAATATTATCAGGTGATTTAAAATAATTACAGCAACATTTGTGGGAAACTGTTAGCATTTTAAGCTTATGAAATTGCTTTTTAAAATTGCAGAGAATGTAATGCCTTTGTTCCTAAGGCTATAAGCACTGGACCAAAACTAATAACTATAAGTTACCCAGTGCCACACCTGACAAACTGTGATTTGCTGCATAACTTAGTGTTTAGACAAACTTGCAGCAACTGGAACATATATATACGTATGTGTGTGTATATATATGTAGGAGCCCTGGTGGCACAGTAGTTAAGCTCTTACCTGCTAACCGAAAGGTCAGCAGTTTGAACCCAACGGTCAGTCCATGGGAGAACGATCTGGCAGTCTGCATCCATAAAGATTTATAGCCTTGAAAAGCCTATAAGCAGTTCTACCCTGTCCTATAGGGTCTCCGTGAGTCGGAATCGACTTGATGGCAATAGATTTGTTTTGTTTGTTTGTCTGTCTTATATATATACTAAATTCTCAATTTGGATTCTTTTCCTTTCAATTCTTTTAAAATTAATCATCTGCTATCTCTTTAGCCAACAATGTTCTTAGCTAGAGAAATACAAATCAGGATAATTTTACTAGATTTTATTACATCTTTAAAAGTCATTTCACCTATTATCTTTAATTGATTCTATATTCTTTAAAAATTCTATGAAGTTTTTTCAACTATACCTATCAGATTCTTCTTTTTTCTTTAGTGTCATTTGGTTTTCCAGCAGATGGTTATATAGCAGATGGTCAATTAACTAAATATGGAACTAGGGGCCACTTAAACCCATTGCCATCAAGTCGATTCTGACTCATAGGGGCCAATTAGACACTTAAGATATTTGATCTTCCTTACTGTATCCTGCTTTCTATAGGATACATTTTGTATCCTTTCTATACTTGAAAAATTTGAATTTGTTGAGGCTAGTAAGGGTTTGCAGCTATAAGAAGATTAAGTCTTAGCGTGATGATGTGGGTTAGGAATATAATTAGACTACAGCTGTATGTCTTGTGGAGGTAGTCATTCCGAATGCACCCTGCAGGTCCTTCTCAACCACATAAGAAGATCTGGTAAAATTAGGTAGAACATTACAATATGAGTAACAATTATTTTATAAATGTGAATTTTTTGACTATTATTATGAATGTTATGAGCATGTTACAAAGTAACCACATATTGATATTTATAATGATTTTACAATTTATCCAGGTTCTTAAATGTGCAAGTACTACTATATACAATATGTCTTTTCTTTGTCAGAATAAACTAACTTTCAAGAAGAGGAATTTGTCCAGTTTCATTAAGGAATCATGCATATGAGTTTTTCAGAAAATTAAAATTCTAAAAAAGCACTTCATTTTTATAACATTGATTAAAAATTTTCCTAAAAAGTGTATGTGGTAGGTAGAATAATTCCCCTACTCCCTTGTAACCCAAGATGTTCATGTTCTAATTCCTGGAACCTATATATATGTTATATTACATGTTGTTATTGTTAGGTGCTGTCCAGTCTGTTCCGACTCATAGTGACCCTATGTACTATAGAAGGAAATACTGTCCGGTCCTGCTCCATCCTCACAATCGTTGTTACACTTGAGCCCATTGCAGCCACTATGTCAACTCATCTCACTGGGAGTCTTCCTCTTTTTCACTGACCCTCTACTTTACCAAGCATGATGTCCTTCTCCAAGGACTGATCCCTCCTGATAACATGTCCAAAGTACGTGAGACGAAGTCTCACTACCCTTGCTTCTAAGGAGCATTCTGGGTGTACTTCTTCCAAGACAGATTTGTGCCTTTTTCTGAGAGTCCGTGGTATATTCAATATTGTTCACCAACACCGTAATTCAAAGGCATCAGTTCTTCTTTGGTCTTTCATTGCCCAGCTTTTCGAACGCATATGAGGCGATTGAAAACACCATGGCTTGGGTCAAGCCCACCTTAGTCCTTAAAGTGACACCTTTGCTTTTTAATACTTTAAAGAGGTCTTTTGCAGCAGATTTGCCCAATGCAATGAGTAGTTTGATTTCTTGACTGCTGCTTTCATGGGGGTTGATTGTGGATCCAAGTAAAATGCAATCCTTGACAACTTCAATCTTTTCCCCATTTATCATGCTGTTGCTTATTGGTCCAGTTGTGATGATTTTTGTTTTCCTATGTTGAGGTGTAATCCATACTGAAGGCTGTGGTGTTTGATCTTCACCAATAAGTGCTTCAAGTCCTCTTCACTTGCAGCAGACAAGATTGTGTCATCTGCATAACGCAGGTGGTTCATGAGTCTTCCTCCAATCCTGATGCCCTGTTCTTCTTTATATAGTCTAGCTGCTCTGATTATTTGCTAGATCTGCAGATTGAATAAGTATGGTGAAAGAATACAAACCTGATTCACACCTTTCCTAACTTTAAACAACGCAGTATCCCCTTGTTCTGTTCGAACAACTGCCTCTTCATTAATGTACAGGTTCCTCACGAGCACGATTAAGTGTTCTGGAATTCCCATTCCTCACAATGTTATCCATAATTTGTTATGATCCATACAGTTGAATGCCTTTGCATAGTCAATAAAACACAGGTAAACATCCTTCTGGTATTCTCTGCTTTCAGTCAAGATCCATCTGACATCAGCAATGATATCCCTGGTTCCATGTCCTCTTCTGAATCTGGCTTGAATTTCTGGCAGTTTCCTGTCGATGTACTGCTGCAGCCACTTTTGAATGATCTTCAGCAAAATTTTACTTGAGTGTGATATTAATGATATTGTTCGATAATTTCTGCATTCTGTTAGATCACCTTTCTTTGGAACAGGCATAAATATGGATCTCTTCCAGTCAATTGGACAGGTAGATGTCTTCCAAATTTCTTGGCATAGATGTGTGAGCACCTCCAGTGCTGCACCTCTTTGTTGAAAATCTCAACTGGTATTCTGACAATTCCTGGAGCCTTGTTCTTCGCCAGTGCCTTCAGTGCAGCTTGGACCTCTTTCTTCAGTGTCATTAGTTCCTGATCATATGCTACCTCCTGAAATGGTCCAACGTGGGCCAATTCTTTTTAATATAGTGACTCTGTGTATTCTTTCCATCTTATTTTGATGCTTCCCATGTTGTTTAATATTTTCCCCATATAATCCTTCAACATTGCAACTCGAGCTTGAATTTTTTTCTTCAGTTCTTTCAGCTTGAGAAATGCTGAGCGTGTTCTTCCCTTTTGGTTTTCTAACTCCAGGTCTTTGCATATGTCATTATAATACTTTACTTTTCTTCCAGAGCCGCCGTTTGAAATCTTCTGTTCAGTTCTTTTACTTCGTCATTTCTCCCATTTGCTTTAGCTACTCAAAGTTCAAGAGCAAGTTTCAGAGTCTTTTCTGACATCCATTTTGGTCTTCTTTTTTTTTTTCCTGTCTTTTTAATGACCTTGTTTTCTTCATGTATGATGTCTTCGATGTCATTCCACAGCTCACCTGGTCTTCGGTCATTAGTATTCAGTGTGTTAAATCTAATGATCCTCTGGAGGCTTTATTTTTATTTATTTGAGAAAGTAATATGTGCTTATGGTAAAAAAAATTCAACCAGAATGTAAAGTGTTTATAGTCAAAGTAAGTGTTCCCCTAATCTTGATACCCAATTCCCTAGATCCCCTCCCCTCTCAGGAGACAAATCCACTAGTTTTTCATAAATCCTTCCTGGGATAGTCTGCACATATTTCAATATATGCTATGCTTCTTTTTCCACAAATTGTAGCATAGTCTACGCATTGTTTCTAATCTTTTTTTTTTCCACTTAATTGTCTTAGAGACCACTCTATGTCAGTACAGTAAATATGTATTTATTTAATAAATATCAAAAGAATGAACATACTTATCTTGTAAATGAGGAACAATTGTACATTTGTGAGTGAGTTTTGTAGTAAATCAAAAAATTATTTCATCATACTTAAAAAACAAGTTTCAATTAAGATTGAGGGCTGCAATTCACTATTCTATTCGCTTAACAGTGGCTCCCTACTGGAGGAAAGGGTATATTAAGAACAGCTAATTCTTGCCATTCAGCCTCCAAATTTATCAGTATTTTTCTTAGAGTTTCGATTATTTATGACTATGTATCATCTTCTTTCTTCTCCTGTCGAATTCTCCCAATGATCATGTTCCTTCCTCTTTGGTGTCTATATGGCTCTTTAAATTTTGCCCTTAAGATAAAGTTGTCTACCTTACTCTAGTTTTCCAGTTGTCTATCTTTCCTTTGTCATTGGGTTTTTCTGTCTCTATTTTAGAAAAAAAATTACAAGTAGATCTCTTAAATATTATTTATGATATTCAAAGCTTAATACTATAAGGATTAAAAGGGCGGGGGTATGAAAGATAAGAATTTTGTAAAAATAAAAAATGGCCTGCAAAATTATTTCACAATTCATTTTTTGCCTGTGACCCCAATATGCAACATAAGACTTTGTAGATTTCAGAAGGACTTTTTTTGGACGCTCATGAGCGAGTCAGAAAAGAACTCTCAAGGCCATTAACTATGAGCATGAAGTTATGCTATGTATTAATCTTCTCTATCATTTTTCTTATCAAACTTATATGATCACAGACTATAGGGAAGGTTTTTTTTTTTTTTTTTCAATCTTTCTTTCACTGTATGTACCAGGCATGTGGCTGACTTTTGATCTCTAATATGTGTCATTTTCTGTGATGAGTAACTATTGAGTTTTTTTTCTGAGATGTAATTGGAGATTTAGCACCTTCTTCCACAAAAGAGTTCCTCAATATAGCACTTACTTTCATCTGCTATGGAGAGCTAGTCTGAAATCTGTGGGAAATAACAGCTTTCCCTCTATTGAATTATATTTTTGATTGGCACTGTAAGGTTCAACATTTTTGTCTTAGTTTTTCATAATATTGTTAGTGTCTGTGCCTTAAGACTTCCCCTTTGCCTATTCTTAACCACAATAAGAATCCTACAGGTGTAGATTGCATGAATCTTGTCTCCTACGGACTTTGCATTGAACATTTGTTATAAGAAGAATACTTTAATTTTATGTACCAGATAATTTGAAATTGATGCCTGTGAAGGATCCAGGTTGTTTGCTTTTGGTTCACACACTCTGTGATCCACCAGGCCCCTGGAAGTTAGACATCTACAAGGGACCTCATTTTTAACATATGACCCTCCGAGGCATTCACTGTCAGTCTGGCAATTTGGTTTAAGATTTTTAAAGATGTGTTCACTGATGTTTAAAAAGAGCAGATTGTTGAATTGTTTCTTACCATGTGATATTATTTAAAGATCTACAATTGACCCATATTACCTCCAGTATGATTTTGAAAAAAAAAAAACTATTAGGAGTGTTTTTTTTTTTTTTGATGTGGCAATGCAGAAAATTATTAAACATACACTCTGCCTTCTAGAATTATGATATCATCATTTCAAGGGCACCTCTCAGAGACTAAATCTTCTCTGGTATAAGTAGCATATTGTAGATGAAACTTGAGATGCCTTTAAGACCCTGTGCATTCTATGGTTGTTTCCAGGCCTTTCTGAATTCATATTGTAGGTAGGCTAGAGACCTGTTCATAGTTTTCTCAGATTCTGAGGATCTACATAATAAAGACCTCTTTTTGTGAGATTCTTGAGAAATTCCATCTCTGGAATTCCTTCCCTGGAAAGGGATGAGGTTGAGGAAGTTGATAATCATTTCTTTTTGAATTTATTATGCCTGTCTCTACAGCTTATTTTTTCTTATTCCTATTTCTTTTTAATCCCTTTTGTTTCCCTTCTTAGCTTTACATCTTTTCTTTCTACTATGATCTGGGATATTAGCTGAGTAGATGTAAAAGGGTCTATTATGTCACTTCTACGGTTTGCTTTTACCACTGATATTCATTTACAGAAATAAGAGATAAAACAACATTTTCAATGCATAGATCAAAGCAATCATTTGAGCTGTTGTAGACACAGTCCTATTTCAAAAAAATAGACATAAACTAACAATCTTAGAATATTTGTACTGGAAGGGTCATTAAAGAGTTTTCTTTAAAAATTTACATAATTTCACAAATTATGTATGGAGATTCAGACCTTGCCTAAGATGACACAACGAATTCATTGCAGAGATAGAACTTGCACCTAAACCTTCTGACTCCCAGTACAAAGTTATGTGAATTTGTAAATTTCTTTCCATTCAGAATTGACTAGACTGTGTCCACATCCAATTTTTTGATCCCGGTCAATGGTACACTTCCCAGTGAGCCCAATTGGTTTGATAAGTCTCAAATCTGCTTTTGGGCCAGCTAACTGAAACTAAGTACCATGTAGCCTGGTGCATTGCAAAGTGGATCACTTTATGCCACCTTATTACTCTCTGCCCCGGTTGGTTCCAGCCACACTGGCAAAGGGGCAAGCATGTGAAGGATGTCTAGGAAATGAATATCATGGGATGAGCTCCTTAAAGCTACACAAGCCCTTTGGTGCATTATAAAGGATATAGTTCAGAAAACGAGGGTTAATTAATTTCTCATCAGGAAAGTGTTTACATAACTAATTGGATGTAAAATTGGACTAGATGACTCCTAATGTCCTTTTCTCTTTAAAATACACCCTGAAATGATCAACAACTTACTAAGTATACTAATTTTCATGGCCATGTAATAAATTACCACAAGTTTAATGGCTTAAAACAACATAAATTATTATTTCAGTTTCTGTGAGTCAGGAGTCCAGGTATGAGTTAGCTCTGTTCAGGGTTTCCTCACCAAGCTGAAATCAAGGTGTTCAAATCAAGGGCTGTAATCTCATCTGAGTCTTGAAGTCCTCCTCCAAGGTCATTCAGGATGCTAGCAGAATTGATTTTCCTGTGGTTGTAGAACTGAGGTTCTCAGCTTCTAGAGACCATCTCTCTCCAAAGGCAGTTCACAACATGGCTGTCTGTTTCTTCAAGGCCAGCTGGAGAGTATCTCTCTTGCTTTGATTCACTCTGACTTCTGTCTCTGATATCTAGACCCTCCCCTTTTTAAAGAGCTCACCTGATTAAGTCAGACCCACCCAGGATAATCTCCCTTTTAATTAGCTTAAAGTCAACTGCTTAGGGACCTTAATTACTTCTGCAAAATTCCTTCACCTTTGCCATATAACATAACTTAATGCCTGAAGTGATATGCTATCATATTCACAGGTCCTGCCCGCACTCAAGGAACACGTACACCAGGTGGTGGGAATATTGGAAGCTATTTTAGAATTCTGCCTACCACACTGGGGAACAGGAGATCCCTATTTGTGTTAAAATATTAAAACCGTAAACTTATACTATCCAGGAGAATATATTTTCCCAGTGTAGTCTGCAAACTATTAAGTGAGCTAGCCTCCATCTGCGCTATGTTGGCTTATCTGAAGAATTAAGGTTTTGGGAATGGCTCTGTTTCTAAGTACGGTTAAAATGAATAATAGATTATCTTTCTAGTTGCAAAAAAAATCACAACATGACTCCTAAATTGCTTTAGTAATGGAACAATCTATTTGATTCTGACAAATAGAAATAGTAATAGAATATATGTGAAAGAAATAGATTTTAGTTCTCCCCTCCCCAACACCACTCAGTGATTTTGAGCATTAATTCTATTTTAGACCAGTGTCTATAGGTGCTGGTATATTTTAGTCTGAGTGTAGATAGAAAAGAGTTTCCTCTCTTTTGATTATCAAAGAGATTACTAATACTTTCCCACACCATTGGTATATGGTTTTCTTTATGAAGTTGTGATCTTGTGTAAGGATTTCGGTACTTACATTTGATCCTAAGCTGTTCACTTCTAGTTCTCAACTCAACTGAATGCATTGGCTAATAGTGAAAAATGAGCTATTTATCATTAAGTGCCTCAAATGCTCACACTTCGTATCCAAATTGCACTTGCCTACAAACCGAAGGGAATTGTTTATTTATATTTATGAAAATTGTTTAATAAAACCACGAATGATACAAAAAATCAATGCCAATTGTAGGTCTGCAATTTATTTCTGTCTGGTTTGAATGAACTCTGGAGTGTGTATTTCCCATAAACTGCTTAAAAATCAGTTGTTAGTTCAACCTCAAAAGGCTTCATTGAAGAGACACACTGTAAGTACTGGTAAGTAGGTCACCCTGTGGGGGTAGGTGAAAGAGGATGTATGGGGTCAGTTTCAAAAGCAGGCAGCATCAGCTTCTTTTTTCCCTGTTTAGCAGATGACACACAGATTTGCATATACCAAGCCAGGGGGTCAGCAGATGCCTTACCGTCTCTCTCTGAACACTCTGGTCATATTAGTCCATCATCTGTCCATCACTCACCTCCCCTTGGCTCGACCTGCCCATCTGACTCATCAGAAGGAACTGGGCAGAAAAGCTGCAGACTTCACTAAGATGCTGACAATGTTCCTTCTCTCAAAAACAGCGGCTTGCTTCATTTTTGATATTGGTCCAAGCCCTTCTCACAACCAAACGTGAAGGAGCATGCACATTTAATTTACTCAGTACAACATACTGACCTTGAATGTGTAGCTTATAAAAAACAGAGTTTAATGGGGGCCCAATGAGGTGCAACATTGTTCAAAGCCATCTCTAGTAACAGTTTGGCTTTTTAGGGTCTTTTTTTTTTTTTTTTTTTCAAACTAGGTTACAAGCTTTTAGTTTTCTTTTAACATACTTCTATGTTCTGATGCTTGGAGGAGATGGTAAAAATGTCGCTTTCACTGTTCGGGAAAAGACTTAAAAATTCACTTGTTAAAAAAATACATATTTCTGGACTTTTAGGTTGTATGATACTTAATTACCTAGAATCTCACATATTTAACCAGTAAATTTCAGTTTAAATTTCACTTTTGTGTTCTTATCCTCATTCTTATATTTAGCTTTAGAAGTAGAAATTGAAGCAGGAAATAAGGGTTTAATGTGCTTTTCATACAAGCTGGAAATAGCTTGTATTTTACTATAAAATAAAGATTTGCATATTGCCAAATTGTTTTCCCAAAAAAAATGTTGACAATTTAGACTGTTATTAACTGTATACGAAAGTACCTATTTTTCCACACCTTACCCATCTTTTACATTTTTGTCTATTTCATAGGCAACAAGTGAGAATAGCATTTGCAAAGTCTCAAAGATGCGATACCACATAGCACATTCTTAGAACGTTTAGATGCAGTTAAGGAGTGTGTTGGGGGATAGGAGACGAGGTTAGATAGGACCAGGAACCAGATGGTTCTGGTTGGAGTGTGGTGTGTGTATGTATGATGGTGTGCCAAAGATTTGGACTGTATCCCGAGGAATGGAAAACCATTGAAAGGTTTTATAGAGTGGATCAGATCTTTTTCTTTAGGTTTATTTTGACAGTTGTGTGCAAGATGTATTGGAGGAATTTCCAGATTGGAAGCAGAAAGAGAAGTAAGGAAACTATTATTGTAGAGAACCTGAACTAAGACAGTACTATGGGATGGAGGATAGGGCACAGTTACTATGGAGCTAAAATGGAATAGACTCATCACCCTTGTGTGTTTGGTTTAAAATAATTTTGTCTAGATTTCAGATTTATACACACATATATATATAGAGAAAGATTATATCAAAAAGTTGGTGCTGTAGTAAGTTATATATATAAATAATATGTATGTATAATAAAAGTTAAAAATTATACTTATGTAGTAAATTTTGTACATATGTATAATTTACTATAGTACCAACTTTTTGATATAATCTCTATGGTCATTTTATATGTAAATATATCCTATATACATACATGTAAATACACCACATTCACATATATGTAAACATATCACATTTGCACATGTGTGGACATGTCAGATTTGCATATATGTAAATATATTGTATTTGCATATGCATAGATACATTGTATTTGCACATATGTAAATATACCACATTCACATATGTGCAGGCACACTATATTTACATATACGTAAATAGATTACTATAGTATTTACATATATGTAAATATAATTTGTAAGTATAATAAAAAATTATACCGAACCAAACCCAAATCTGTTGCTGTCAAGTCAATTCCAATTCATAGCAGCCCTATAGAACAGAGTAGAAGTGCCCCACAGGGTTTCTAAGGCTGTAATCTTTACGGTTACATACCCTAGGTGGTGCAAACCGTTAAGCACTCAGCTGCTAACCTAAAGGTTGGTAGTTTTAGTCCACTCAGAGGCACCATGAAAGAAAGTCTTCGTGATCAACTTCTGAAAAGTCAGCCATTGAAAATCTTATGGATCACAGTTCTACTCTGACATACATGGGTCTCCATGAGTTAGAACTGACTTGAAGGCACCTGGGTTATATATATAAAACCCATTGCTGCTGAGTTGATCCCAACTCATAACAAACTGGTAGAGCAGCGTAGAACTGCCCCATAGGGTTTCCAAGGCTGTAATTTTTACTGAAGCAGACTGCCACATATTTCTCCTGTGGAGTGGCTGCTGGATTTGAAATGCTGACGTTTTGGTTAGCAGCCTATGTCTGAACCACTATGCCACCAAGTTTCCTTATACCCTAGTTTAATTTTAAGTATTGATTTACCTCTAGATTCTCGGTCCATTCATTAGTTTATTCTCATACCAGAATCCTGAATGATTACAATTCCAGGAAAGATAACATTCTTGTTAGAAATTGAGCTGTAAATCACAACTAATGATTAGATAAGCAGAAGTGATTGAAAAGCAAAGCATTATTGAAGTCCTTGTGAAGTTGAAATAGGCTCCCTTTGCTCGAACACAATGTGAATGGTGCTCTTATAGATTTATTATTCAGTCTTCAGGAGAAGGCTGGTGTAATTAGTGGGAAACCTGCATATAGACAGGCAAGAGTCCTCAGGATCAGGCAGCAAAAACAATGCATAGGGCATGCTTTTCTGATAATATTCCCATGTACTAAGGATAGCAGCAAAGTCAAACTATTAACTAAGTTAGTCAAGGATCAGGTAGCTCAGGGAAGAATTGAATTTGCTTGGTCATCCAGGACTAATCCTTGGATGATGAGTATATATATATATATTTTAATTTCTTTATTTTTTGCCCTGAGGCTGGATGACTTGGTGAACTTTTCTTAACTTCTTTCTTGACAAGTTTACTACAATTTCTATTTGGAGGCAGGGAACACTGAAACAGTTTCTACAGAAGGATTTACACCATAATATAGTTAGTTGAGGGGAGCCCTGGTGGTGCAGTGGTTAAGTGTTCGGCTGCTAACCAAGAGGTCAGTGGTTCAAACCCACCAGCCACTCCATGGGAGAAAGATGTGTCAGTCTGCTTCTGTAAAGATTTACAGCCTTGGAAACCCTATAGAGCAGTTCTACTTTGTTCTATAGGGTCGCTGAGTTGGAATCTACTTGTCGGCAACAGGTTTGGTTTAGGTTCTGAATAGCTAGTTGAATATATGACTCTTTCTATTGTGAGCTCTTGAAGAGCAGTGACTGTGTCTTGTGTTTTCCATATTTAGCTGAATGTCTAGTGCTCAATAGATGCTGAAGGAATGAATCCATACATGTTACAGATCGTAAACTCCTACCATTAAAGTTCCTAGAATGATATATTGCGACTGGACTTTACTAGCCAACTTCCTCTACATTTGCTTATCTAAACATTACTAATGGGAATTTGAGTGATATATGCACAATGGATTTGTTTTCTGATGCACACATAACTCTTCAAACAATTACAATAGAAAATTCCCTGTTCAAAAATTATGCATTTCCTTGTCCGTAAGAAAATCCTCTTAGGGTCTAATTGATTTTTTTTGAGTAAATTACCTCAAAATTATAAATTGAATAAAAATCTTCAGTATTAGGATAGTATTTTTATTATTACATTTGGTTTTGTGATTGAGTAGTATGATAACAGAATTGCCATACCCACTAGAAGTTTCTCCCAGGAAACATTTCTTATAACTTTAAAAAAAAAAAGAAAAAAGGAACCAACAAGGACTAAGGAGAATCAGAGTGGGAGCTGAGAAAACATCTATTCCTAGTTCTGCCACTAAATTATTTTGGTTTTCTTACTCTTTCTCTTTATATTGTGTAGGATTCAAAGTCATAAATCTCAAACATATTCTTAGTACATGAATCCTTAGAATCCTTAGAATTCTACACTGTTAAATCTGAAAACCTTCTTGAGAAACTGACTGAGGGTATTTACTATTTCTAATGATGTTGAGGTATATTTTAAAAAGTGATTTGAAAAATGCTACTGTAGTAGATTGATTGCAAAAAAGGCCGCAATTTCCCATTCCTCTCTGTATGTCTTCCCACTTTTTTTTGCTATGTGACTTTGTATCAGGGTAGAGTCTATTTCCCTGCCCCTTGAATCTGGACTGGCCTTGTGGCTTACTTTGGCCATTTGCATGCTGTGATGGTGTGCCAGCTCCCAGCCTAGACCTCAAGAAGCCTCTTCCGCTCTCTCTTTTGGAACCCTGCACACCTCCAGTGTGAGAGACCAATTGTCCCAACTAAGATCATCTTACGCCAACCTATCAAGTAAGGGACCTGCCAGCTGACAAATGGATGAACCCTACTGAGCCCCTCTCAAATCAACGTATCTCCCAGCCAACCCATAGACTCCTAGGCACAAATGTTGTATACCTCTGAGGTTTTGTGTTTGTTACTCTTATTTTGCAGACAGTAACAATTTTATAAAGATAAATTGAATGAAAATTATAATAATGTATACCATTATGATTTGTGGAGGAGGTGGCTTGGCAATCCAACAGAATAATATGAAGTGGAGTCCAAGTGTTTTGTCCCAATCTAACTTTATATTGTGTGTTTCTAACCATTCTGGCATCTAAGTGTTGAACATATTATTATAAAGACCATCATTTGATATCCTTGAAGAACTTGCAAACTAATTTGATTTATTTATTTATAAAATATGAATTTAAAAATACATAAATTCTAAAATTGATGCTGCACACTGAAATGCCTGTAGAGGCCAGGCATGGTCTATGTAAAATAATAGGTAGTATGCATGTGTAGGGGTGGGCAGGGGGCGGATGGTGGCAGAGTAGAGAACATTTTTCCAATCCAAAAGCCTTAAATTCAAACTTTTTAGAACACCATGCTGGCAAAGCAAACCATATGTAGGGTTAGTTCAGTCCATAGGTTGCCAGTTTATGCTTTCTACTCTAAATTTTGATACCTGACCTATATTCAAGTACTAGCTCTCTAATAGACTTGAGGCTTCTTTTTGTGATTAGAAGGGAATGAAGAAAGGATGAGATGTTTTATGTACTCTACCTTGTCCATCTGCCTTCCAACAATATTCAGTGTATACTAGGCTCTTTCTGGTGTCTTTCCTTTTTGTTACCCATCCAGATGAAATAGGACAGAGCTAACTCTTTTGGAAAAGTAAGTAAAACATGCCCATTCTGGAAGACCTGCTTGCTGCAGTTATTGTAGCTGTGGTGTACTTAAAGGTCACCTCCCCTTTGGTGTGAAGAGGTTCCTTGAGGCACTGACCTGGCACAAACTGAGTTGAGGGGGTGCCAACTGTACTGTGTGACACTGTCAGAGGGGGTGACACCAAAATGACTGTTCAGAAAATTTCTGTGCAGTGTTTCGGCAGACATTTATTATTTTTTATAAAAATACCCCTATAGTAAGTTTTAACAACAAAAACATTTTTTGTAAGCCAGCTTACATGTATCAATATACCAAAACTCCATGCTGACGGTGTAGTGGTTAGGAGCTCGGCTTCTAACCAAAATGTCGGCAGTCTGAATCCAACAACAGCTCCTTGGAAACCCTATGGGGCAGTTCTCCTCTGTCCTATAGGGTTGCTATGAGTCAGAATCAACTTGACCGCAATGGGTTTGGTTTGTTGGTTTGTTTGGTTTTGGTAATGTGCTCCAGTCAGAGCTAACACTATTACCCAATTGCAATGATGCTTCCAATCATGTGGTTTTTATCTGCACATGCCACAAGCATCTGCTGTTGTTTTTGTTGCTGCCGATGTTTTTATAGACATGGTCGCTGATTTTGTCAAATTTTCCGGTGTTTTAGCTACAACATTGTGGTAATTAGTATTTATGAACCTACATCAACAACTTTTTTGAGAATGAAGTAGTAATTAAAGGAAAAAAAGGCAAAAAATAAAGTCTTCCACTCGGTTACTAATAATGTAACTAATAATGTTGTAATTCAATGTAGATTTTAAAAAACAATTTTGTTGTTAGTATTCGTATAATCTGAGAAATATTGCATTTAAGCAATTCACATCTATATTTGTCACATATTATTCAATGACGAAAACTAATAGTAAACTTACATGTACAACAATTATTGATTATATAATTCGTTGATAACTAGAGAAACCGACAGTTTAAAACATGAAGTGGGGGAAATGCTATGTTTCTTGATACATGCTTAGAAATATAACTTAAATCTTAAATTCAGTTTTTTAAAATTTTAGTCTTTTAAAAATTTTCCTTAAAAAACATTGCTGTCTTGCAAATACACATCTGACTTTAATGAAAGTTTCAGGGTTTACATCTGAATTATGGTTTTAAAAAATAGTGACACATTAAAATTTATGCAAATCTAATTGATTAATGTATCTCATGTAACAGTGAAGTTTAGTGTTAAAATGAACATAATTTTGATGTAGTTCTTACACATTTTTACTTAGAATTCTATTGTTTTCTTACCAAATTTTCACTTTAACTACATGAAAGTATCTAAATGTAAATACATTTTAGCTTTGGGTATGATATTGTAATTTAAAGATGTAATCTTAATTTTCTTAGTTGTTTATGTCACTACTATTGCCATTACATTCAGTGATATATGGGAGTTATGATTTACGAGTGACATTAGTACAAAAAACATTACTAAGGATTCTGTATGGTCTGGTAGGAGAGGAGGTCCATGGCAGGGGTGACACCGTGAGTTATCACACTGGGTGACACCGACCCTAGTGACCCCACTGCAAAATTGCAGTGCTTTATCACCAGCAGTCACAGCCCAACCTGATGTAGGTCTTTTAAGTAGGCTGAAAGAATTGGCTCTTCATGACTTTCACACACACAAAGTTTCAGGTTAGCTACAGGGTATATTTCTCCCTGCATATTAGAAGAGGTAAAAACAAACTTCCATTAAAATGTCCTTGTCCTCTTGAACATGGTTCAGAGATTCAGGAAGATTGAATACTCAGCTTATTTAAAGTCAATTTGTTAATAATGTATTTCAGCAAGCCTGCTAGCATTTGACTTTCTCTCTCTATCCCTACCCTGTGTATACATGCATGCATGTTTATACACACAAATACACAATAACTCTGACAATAAGAGAAGTTTATAGAACAAACATTTAAAAATGCATTCCCTAAGAAAAGCTTTTAGAGATATGAAGCATAAAGCTGAAGAAAGGAAAACTGGAAGAAGAAAATTCTTGCAATTATAATAGTATTAATTGTGAAAGAATCAAAAGACAGGAATAGCAGTATCCATAATACCACTATTATGAAAATAAAATAAAGAAAGAACATGAAGGGGTGCTTGTTTTCTAATACTCCCATGACTTCTCATAATTTTCAAAGAAAGGATGTTGTTAGCACAGAGTGTAATAGCCACTCAATAAATATTTGTTGGGGCCCTGGTAGTGCAGTGATTAAGAGCTTGGCTGCTTACTGAGAGGCTGGCAGTTCAAATCCACCAGCCACTCCTTAGAAACCCTATGGGGTAGTTCTACTCTGTTCTATAGGGTCACTATAGTTGGAATTGACTCTGACAGCAACTGCTAAATACTTATTAATGATTGACATGGTTAATATTCTCTCACAGAATTCAGATATGATTTCTGTGAACTTTATCAACTGAAATACAAGGAACATTCTTACTGTTTATATTAGCAATAAATACATAGAGTAAAATACTGACTGTAACTAATACTATGCTACCTATGAAATTTTAGCCTTGAGTTTATTTATCTCTTTCTGGAAATCTTCTTGAATATCCTGGCTGATTATCAGTCAATGTACTCATTAAGTCATTCATTCAAATAATATTTATTGAGTGTGTTAGGCATAGCATTGGGCACTGGGTATAGTAATGACCAAGGGAGCCATTTTCCTGTTATCACAGAACTTATATTGAAGTTGGGGAGACAGATAATAAATATTATTAATAAATATGCAAATAATTAAAATAATTTTAGATTGGGATAAGGCTATATAGAAAATAATAAAGATAATATGAATCAGAGTAAGGGATATGGATAGAGATGAGTTGGCTAATCCGTGGTGAAATAAGTCCTCTCTGAACAGAGTAATATTTTTGTAATCATCTAAAGTTGAAGAATAAGCCATCCAGAGACCTATTTCCAGTAATGGCAGGCCAGTTTGTTTCCAACCAACCCTCCCACTAGGAATAACTATAAAGCTGGAATAAATACATTTGGTGGCAGTAGAGAGATATGAAGATATTGAAGATATGTAAGGAAATACAGAGAAATGAGTCCAGTATTTGGCACCAGTTTTCCCCTTGAGGCATTTGCTGATTCATAAGTGGCAGCCGAGAAACTGAAGTTAAAATCTTAAAGGGTGAGAAGACTGAGCAGAAATTTTGGCAGTCTATTGGGACTAGGAGACAAAAATTATAGTTTGGAACTCTCCAAGGAGGAGGGTCTCCAAAAGGCTACTCTCCAGGACTGAGAGTGTACTGGTAATAAAATAAAATCAAAATGATGGAAAGATCAATTTTGAATCTGCTCAGTGCCTAGTTATTAATGTGATCTATCTCTAGCCTAGTTGCCTGCAAAGAGCAATTGTAAATCTTCTCTGGTGAAAGATAACATCATTCTGAGCTTTTACAGTATTTGGCACTCAATATAAAGTAACTAGATGTATAAAAAGATAAGATATGAATGAAACTAAAGAGAAAAAAACCCTAGACAGTAGAATATACTCATAGAATATTGAGATAGTGGCATAATGGAATTATCAAATTTGGGATAAAATAATGTGACTAATATGTTTTATAATTTAAACATAAAGATAAGGATTTTGGTAGAGAAATTATAAAAAAGAATAAATAGAAATCTAGAACAAAAAAGCAATAACTGAAATTAAGAACTCACTGAATGGTTTATTGGCAGATTAATCATAGCTGAAGAGAGAACTGGTGAACTGGAAAATAGGTCAGAAGAAAATATCCAGACTGAAGCACAGAGTGGTAAAAGAAAAAAAAAGGAAAACACAGAAAAAAACATACGACATTTGGGACATGGTGAAAGGTTCAATGCATGTATAATTAGAGTCTCAGAATATGTGGAGAGAGGTAAGATGTAGTAGAAACTACATTTCAAGAGATATGACTGAGAATCACTTCAAGCCACATTCAGGAAGCCTCTACCAACTCCAAGCAGGATGAATTCAAAGAAAATCATACTTAGGCACAGCATAATTAAACTGCTGAAAACCAAAGATACAGAGGCAATATTTTAAGCAGTTAGAGACAAAAGGTATATTATCTTCAACAGATCAACAATTAGACTGAAAAGGGAATGATGTCTTCAAAGTCCTGAAAAAATATAACTTCCAACATACAATTTTATGATCAGTAAAAACATTCTTAGAAAATTAAGGTAAAATTCAGACAATTTAAACAAAAATTTGTCACCAGCAGACCAAAATTAAAGAAACACTAAAAGAAATTCGTTAAATGAAATGTAATAGTTACAGATGATAGCATGTCTGCAGGAAAGAATGAAGAGCACTGGAAAAGGTAAATATAGAATAAATGAAAATGACTATTCACAATACAAAACAACAGTGATGGTGCCCATCTACCACCAATGGCCAACCTGACAGGGAACACAACAGAGTCCTGGACAGAGCAGGAGAAAAATGTAGAACGGAACTCAGATTCACGTAAAAAGACCAGACTTAGTGGTCTGACAGAGACTGGAGGAACCTCAGAAACTATGGCCTCTGAATGCACTGTTAACCCAGAACTGAAATCATTCCGGAAGCCCCCTCTTCAGACAGAGATTAGACAGGACAGTAAAGCAAAAAATAATACATGTGAGGAAAGTGCTTCTTGGTTCAGTCAGATATACAGGACCAAGTGGGCAGCTCTTGTCCAAAAGCAGGATGGGAAGGCAGGAAAGGACGGGAATTGGTTGAATAGACACAGGGAACCCAGGGTGGAAAGATGGAGTGTGCTGTCACATTGTGGGGATTGCAACTAATGTCACAAAACAGTATGTGTATAAATTTTTGAATGAGAAATTAACTTGAGCTGTAAACTTTTACCTAAAGCACAACTTAAAAAAATGCAAAAAAAAGACTCAATTTGCTTGAAACTGGTAGTTCTGGACCAGTCAAGAGATAAACAGTGCATATACCTCTATCATTATTTCTGAAAACAACTGTAAGGTACAAGTTCTTCAAGAATATAACCCATAGTTCAATAAGTATGTAAATAAATATTCAACAGTTTGGGCAAAAAAAATTAGTGTTTTTGACAGTACAAAACCAATAATATATTTATTGCGGGGTTTGATTTTGTCATGCAAACACACTTTACACATTTATGTGTATGTATATATTACACTGTACTATATATGTACCAAAATCTGTTCCAGTGACTATGACTGCCTAACAAATTACTCTAAAACTTAGTGACTTAAAATGATGACAGCATTTATTTTGTTCACAATTTGGGCAAGATCGGCAGTGATAACTCATCTTGGCTTAAGCTGACATCATCTGAAGGCTTGCTCTCATGTCTGGCAGTTGATGCTGGTTGTTGGCTGAGAACTTTTCTGGGCCTGTTGGTGCAACACTTTACTTCATGTAGCCTGGTCAGAATGACAGCTGGGTTCTAAGGGTGGGCTTTCAGAGACAGGAAGAGAGCGAGAGATTGACTTGGTGGAAGATTATTACAGGCAGGGAAATAGCAGCTAGTAGAAGTGTCCTGAGGTAGGAATTAGTTGGTGTGTTCAAAAGAGAAAGAAGGGCAGTGAGGCTGAATGAGGGCACAGTGATGTGAGATAATGTTGGAGCTTGGCAGGAGAAGTAGGTAGGAGCATTTTAAGTTTCAGTCAGTGAAACAGTATTGCATCCGATGCTATCTGACATGTATTAGTATTTTCTACACAAGAATCTTCAGAAAGAGGAAATAGCGTATTGGATTTAGGGATACCCTCTTTGTAAACATATTTAAATCTGACCATTAAAAATTTATCATCATGGATATTCTGATTTCCATAACTTAGAAATAACTTTACATTAATGGTATGTAACTTCTCATATTATGGTGAAATGAGTTCCTTTATGTGGCCTTTTGCCTTGGTTCTCAGGAAAAACAACTTGAGAGATTTTTCCCCTAGGCCCTGAAGAGTTACTTTGCCCTCATTTTCTACCCCAGAGGGTTACTTTTGTTTAGGTTGATTGCATTTCCTAGGTAAGCTGTAAACAACTGTAAAAAAGTCTTAATTTTACAGTAATTTTAGAAGAATGTTTTTACTGAATATAAAATTGTAGGTTGGAAGTTATTTTTTTGGTCTGGTCCTGGGCTGCAGCCTGCCCTGTGATTGGTATGCACCTTGCAGAGATTGATTAGTAGACTATGCAAATGAGATTACTATTACCTACTATGCAAATGAAGTATCTGTGGGCTGAACAAACAAACAAAAACCAAGCCTGTTGCCATCATGTCAATTCCTACCCATAGCAACCCTACATGACAGAGTAGAACTGCCCTGTAGGGTTTCCAAGGAATGGCTGGTGGATTCGAACTGCCAACCTTTCGGTTAACAGCCATATCATTTAACCACTATACCACCAGGGCTCCCATCTGTGGCCTCCCAAGAGGGAATTGGCTAATTTGTGGACTTGCTGGGAGGGGTCATGCATTGAAATAAGGAGTTGTGTACATAAGCAGCCAACCTCACAGAGGTTTTTGAGACAGAAAGAAACAGGAAAGAAAGCAACAGAAGGAAGCAGAAGAAAGAAAGAAGAAGCAGAGAGAGAGAGAGGAGGAAAGAAACCTCCTAAAAGAGCTGTAACACAGGTCATAGGTGGTAACACTGAAGACAGTTACAGGGCCATAAAGGGGCTCTGTGGTAGAGTCAGTAGTGACAGATGGCAGGGCCAGAGGAGCCTGTCTTCAGGAGGCCAAGAAGTGGCCTGGCCTCAGGGGTCCAAAAGGAGGCCTGTTCGCAGACAGCTGAGAGGAGGCCTGCACAGCCTAAAGGAGCTGAAAGAGCTGTCCTTCACTGAAAAAAGGAGACTTTTCCTACGTGCTTCCTGATCCTGATCCCGAGTTATACCTTGTTGCTTCCTTAAGAAATCACTTAACCGTAAGCATGGTCTGTGAGTTCTGTGTGGCCATTCAATGGATTATCAAATGTAGAAGAGAGGTAGAGTGTCATGAGAGGGATGACTGGTGTCAGAATTTGTAAAACAGTTGGAGAGTGGAGATATGTTTGACCTCCACCTTATGGGAATCTGCTTTGGACTGATCCTGGTCATTATGCCCCCTGAAGATTCTGATGCTACTACTGCTACTACCCTTTTACACACATTGAACACATTTTGTAGTCCTTGCTGAAATCTCAGTGGGTAAAATGTTATTGGGCATATGCTGAGCGTTCAAAGATAACCTGATCTGAAGGCAAACCATGTGAGATTACTGAAAACTTGCTCTTAGTAATATCTGCCACTTTTTTTTTTTTTAATAATACAGCCTAAATAAAAACTGTGTCTGTTAGTTTGTCATAAGAAGATGGAAGGAATACTGTGGGGGCTTGTGTGTTGACAGATGCTGGAAGCTATGCCACCGGTATTCAAATACCAGCAGGGTCACCTACAGCAGACAGGTTTCAGCTGAGCTTCCAGATTAAGACAGACTAGGAAGAAGGGCTCGGTGGTCTACTTCTGAAAAGAATTGGCTAGTGAAAACCTTATGAATAGCAGCAGAACATTGTCTGATATAGTGCCGGAAGATGAGCTCCCCAGGTTGGAAGTCACTAGAAAAACAACTGGGGAAGAGCTGCCTCCTCAAAGTAGTAGTTGTTGTTGTTAGGTGCTGTTGAGTCAGTTCCAACTCATAGCAACCCCATGCACAACAGAACAAAACACTGAATGGTCCTGTGCCACCCTCACAATCATTGCCACGCTCAAGCCCATTATTGCAGCCACTGTGTCAATCTGTCTCGTTGAGGGTTTCTTTTTCGATGACCCACTACTTTACCAAGCATGATGTCCTTCTCCAGGGACTGATCCCTCCTAATAACATGTCCAAAGTATGTGAGATATAGTCTTGTCATCCTTGCTTCTAAGGAGCCCACTGCAGAACAGAAGATCAATTGCTCATATGCAAGTTCAGGTTGAAACTGAAGAAAAGTAGAACAAGTCTACGAGAGCCAAAGTACAACCTTGAGTATATCCTACCTGAATTTAGAGACCATCTCAAGAATAGATTTGACACATTGAACACTAATGACTGAAGACCAGGCGAGTTTTGGAATGACATCAAGGACACCATACATGAAGAAACCATGAGGTCATTAAAAAGATAGGAAAGAAAGAAAAGACCAAAATGGATATCAGAAGAGACTCTGAAACTTACTCTTGAAGGTCAAGTAGCTAAAGCAAACGGAAGACATGATGAAGTAAAAGAGCTGAACAGAAAATATCAAAGGGCAGCTCAAAAAGACAAAGTATTATAATGACATGTGCAAAGACCTGGAGATAGAAAACCAAAAGGGAAGAATGCACTTGGCATTTCTCAAGCTGAAAGAACTGAAGAAAAAATTCAAGCCTCGAGTTGCAATATTGAAGGATTCTACGGGGAAAATATTAACCGATGAAGGAAGCATCAAAAAAAGATGGAAGGAATACACAGAGTCAGTATACCAAGAAGAATTGGTTGACATTCAACCATTTCAGGAGGTAGCATATGATCAGGAACGGATGGTGCTGAAGGAAGACGTCCAAGTTGCACTGAAGGCATTGGTGAAAAACAAGGCTCCAGGAATTGACAGAATACCAACTGAGATGTTTCAACAAACTGATGCAGCCCTGGAAGTGTCCACTTGTCTATGGCAAGAAATATGGAAGACAGCTACCTGGCCAACCCACTGGAAGAGATCCATATTTATGCCTATTCCAAAGAAAGGTGATCCAACTGAATGCAGAAATTATGGAACAATATCATTAATATTACACACAAGTAAAATTTTGCTGAAGATCATTCAAAAGCGACTGCAACAGTATATCTACCCACAAGGAACTGCCAGAAATTCAAGCCAGATTCAGAAGAGGACATGGAACCAGGGATATCTTTGCTGATGCCAGATGGATCTTGGCTGAAAGCAGAGAATACCAGAAAGATGTTTACCTGTGTTTTATTGACTGTGCAAAAGCATTTGACTCTGTGGATAATAACAAATTGTGGATAACATTGCAAAGAATGGGAATTCCAGAACACTCAGCTATGCTCATTAGGAACTTGTACACGGATCAAGAGGCAGGTGTTTAAACAGAACAAGGGGATACTGTGTGGTTTAAAGTCAGGAGAGGTGTGTTTCAGGGTTGTATCCTTTCATACTTATTCCATCTGTATGCTGAGCAGATAATCCAAGGAGCTGGACAATATGAAGAAGAATGGGGCCTCAGGACTGGAGGAAGATGCATTAACAACCTATGTTATGCAGATGACACAACCTTGCTTGCTGAAAGTGAAGAGGACTTGAATACTTGCTGATGAACATCAAAGACCACACAGCCTTCAGTATGGATTACACCTCAGTATAAAGAAAACAAAAATCATCACAACTGGACCAATAAGTAACATCATGATAAGTGGAGAAAAGATTGAAATTATTAAGGATTTCATTTTACTTGGATCCACAGTCTATACCCGTGGAAGCAGCAGTCAAGAAATCAAAAGATGCATTGCATTGGGCATATCTGCTGCAAAAGACCTCTTTAGCGTTGAAAAGCAAAGATGTCACCTTAAAGACTAAGGTGTGCCTGACCCAAGCCATGGTGTTTTCAATGGCCTCATATGCATGCAAAAGCTGGACAATGAATAAAGACCGAAGAAGAATTGATGCCTTTGAATTGTGGTATTGCAAAGAATACCGAATATACCATGGATTGCCAAAAGAAGGAACAAATCTGTCTTGGAAGACGTACAACCAGAATGCTCCTTAGAAGCAAGGATGGGGAGACTACATCTCACATACTTTGGACATGTTATCAGGAGGCATCAGTCCCTAGAGAAGGACATCATGCTTGATAGAGTAGAAGATCATTGAAAAAGAGGAAGACCCTCAACAAGATGGACTGACACAGTGGCTGCAAAAATGGCTCAAGCATAATAATGATTGTGAGTATGGCGCAGGACTAGCCAGTGTTTCTTTCTGTTGCTCTGAATCAGAGCCGACTGGACGGCACCTAACAACAACAACAAATAAAAAATAGCTAATGAAATGTTCCTGGAGATAACTTCCTTTCCTCTTCATTCTGCTTCACACTCATCTCACTCTTTGGGCAAGCTAAATCACACAGTTGAATAGATAAGACTACACTGCATTGAACATAAATAGATTTAAAATATCAGTGTGGGACAAAGAGAAAAAAATTGTAGCAAAAAGAAGAAAGTATCTTTTTCCTTCCATAGGGTCTAACTCTATAGCCTTTAACTGGATTATTAAACCCAGAGAAAAAGGGCTTTTAGCAGCTTTTAAAGTGCACTGACATACACGCTTTGCAATTGTTCTGCTTAAATGCCTCTCCTTAATGACGTTAATAATAAATTCAGGTTTTTGGCAGGAGATAAATTCCTTCAGAAAGTTTCACCAATCCAAATAAATGTGGAATTACTGAAGTGCCCTGATGCCATTACTTGATTTACAAACCAAAATGTGTATAGTCCTTTGGGGGATACTTGATGTTAGAACAAGATAACATTCCTCTTATTAGGAGATACTATGTTTTTTAGGATCCATGTTTTTTAAGGAATTCCATGCTTTTTAGGGATTTCCATGTGTTTAGGATTCACTCTTCCTAGAATTCCTGTTCCTCTCTTACATGCTAAGAAAACCCTAGGCATCCTGTAGGACCCAGTTCATCGGTTATCCTCAATTTCTCAAATTACCTCAAGTTGGTCACTCTCTCTCTGCTTTTCTCTCCCGCATCGAGTAACTCTTACAGAATTTTTTATGTTATTTTGTAATTCATTAATATTCTTGACCTAGGCTGCTAGCTCCCTAAGAACAGAGACTGTTGCTTGGTTGTCATTTTTCTTTTGTGGGATCAGCCACAGTCTCGGGTGCTTACTAAAGGAAGCCTGCTGAATGTTTTTCCTTAACTCCAACATGCATAGTTACCACATATCTTCAGATAGTCCATGCTTTTCATTACACAGTATCTTTAACTAGCTATAACATGATTCATAGAGTTACAATGAGTTTTAAGAAAAAATACAGATTAATTATCTGACAGAGCAAAATGTCATGACGCTTTCAAAATGATTCATTACATACAAAAGCAGTCAGAATAAGCAGTAGAAGTAAAATCTATTCTTTGCAGTGGATGTGTTGACCAAAAAAAAATTATCCTGGATTATCCCATGACGACAAAGCATATGTTATTTGATTTCCTGTCACAATTAGAGGAATTGATATGTGTAAAATTGTTCAACTTATATTCAACACAAGTAGTTCAAACAATGAATAAATTTATTATAACAGAAAATAATATTTAATGTTTTATTCCAGCTGTGAAAGATACTTTGTGTTTCAAGTTAAAAGTAAGAGAGACAAATAGATAGGTTTCTTTTAAGCATTGGCCTTTGGGACACCAATATTCTGCATACTGATTCACCTTATTTTATGAGGATTAGAGCCAAGACTAAATAATAAAACATCTCAGAAGAAGGGTTCTTATATTCATATGAATAAAGTAGAAGCTACAGTAATCAAAGTGATGATAAATACTGATTCTTATTTGCAAAAAAGCAAGTTTCTTATCTATTCAGAATAGAAATAATTTTTTTTGCTTACAGATACATTTTATTTATTCATTTTTCTCTGAATCCAGGCGTATATTTTTTAATTATTTTGAAAAATTACAATTAAAATAAAGAGGCACTTTAACTTTATTTACAGTCTATCTTAACCTACATATAATTGAGATGATGTACAAAAAAACATACAAAACAACAGACAGATGAAGAAATTGAGGCCAAAAAAAAAAAGAAAAAAAGAGTAGGAAAATAAAGAGTAGGTGAGGTCTTTCTTACAGATTGCAGCCATAATGGCCTGAACAGTTGCCAGAAAGCCAGCAGAAAAGGCAGAGGAGCACTAAAATGGACAATTATTGGTTAATGTCCTTGTTTTAGTTATCTAATGCTGCTATAACAGAAATACCACAAGTGGATGGCTTCAACAAACAGAAATTTATTCTCTCACAGTTTAGGAGTTTAGAAGTCCGAATTCAGGCTGCCAGCTCCAGGGGAAGGCTTTCTCTCTTTGTTGAGTCTGGGGAAAGGTCCTTGTCATCAATCCTCCCCTGGCCTAGGAGCTTCTCAGTGCAGGGACCCCAGGTCCAAAGGATGTGCTCTGCTCCTGGCTCTTCTTGCCTGGTGGTAATGTGGTTACTCTCATCTCTGCTCAATTCTGTTTTTAATATTTCAAAAGAGATTGACTCAAGATACAAATTAATCCTATAGATTGAGTCCTGCCTCATTAACATCAACCAAAAACCAAACCAAACCCATTGCCGTTGAGTTGATTCCAACTCATAGCAACCCTATAGGACAGAGTAGAACTGCCCCATAGAGTTTCCAAGGAGTGCTTGTTGGATTCGAACTGCCGACCTTTTGGTCAGCGGCCATAGCACTTCACCACTACACCATCACGGTTTCCATTATAAGGGTTAGGATTTATAACACATAGGATAGTCACATCAGATCACAAAATGGCAGACAATCACACAACACTGGGAATCATGGCCCAGGAAAGCCGACACAAACCTTTTGGGGACACAGTGCAATCCGTAACAGCCTTTATTGCTAAATTCAACTGGATGTATATAATTTGATGAATGTTTAATGCAGTTTATTACAGTTTAAGCTAACCATAATATTTTATTAATTATATTACAATCGTGAATATGCTGAAGAAAAGAAAAATATCTGTGTCCTTTTAGCAGTCGAGTTAAAAATGCAATTTTGTTCTGCTGTTATTCTTAGCTCAAAAAAAAAAGGAAGTTTGGTGTCATGGTTTGAATTACGTCCCCCCAAAAATGTTTGTATCAATTTGGCTGGGCCATGGGATTCCCACAATTGTGTGGGTGGCCTCCATTTTGTGATTGTAATTTTATGTTAAAGAGGATTAGGGTGGGATTGTAACACCACCCTTACCCAGGTCACATCCCTGATCCAATGTAAAGGCAGTTTCCCTGGGGTGTGCCCTGCACCACCTTTTATCTCTCAAGAGATAAAAGGAGAGGGAAGCAAGCATAGAGTTGGGGACCTCATACCACCAGAAAGAAGCACTGGGAGCAGAGCGCATCCTTTGGACCCGAGGTTCCTGCGCAGAGATGCTCTTAGTCCGGAGAAAGACTGATGATGATAAGGACCTTCCTCCAGAGCTGACAGAGAGAGAAAGCCTTCCTCTGGAGCTGACGCCCTGAATTTGGACTTTTAGCCTACTTTACTGTAAGGAAATAAACTTCTCTTTGTTAAAACCATCCACTTGTGGTATTTCTGTTAGAGCAGCACTAGATGACTAAGACAGAATTTGGTACCAAGAGAGTGGGGTGCTGCTCTAACAGGTACCTAAAATGTGGAAGCAGTTTTGAATCTGTGAATGGATAGAGGAGTGCCAGTGGCAGAGGACCAGTAACAGCAGAGAACCTGCAGTGGCAGAGAGATGGCAGCGGCAGAACCAGGAGACCAGCGCAAGATGGCGCTGGAGGTGACCCACGGAGCGAGAGAGCAAAGTGCCTGTGCGCCAGAGGCTTCCTGGAGGACAGAGGTGCCTCCAGGTGCTTATCCGCGGAGCTAGACTTGCCGGCCCACTGAGCGAGAGAGCTGAGTGCCTGTGCGCACGAGGCTTTCTGGTGGAGTGGGGTGCCTCGGGGCACTTATTGGTGGAGCTACAGAGCTTTGGAACACTTGCCCCAGCAGGACAGATGCAGGCTTGAGGCCTGAGGGCCAAGAGGCCACAGGAGGCAGAAGCTGAAGAGACAAAGAACACAAGAAGCTGAGATATCTCAGTCTCAAAAGGCAGGGCCATGACCTCAGGGGTTTCAAAGGGGTGGAGCCATGGCCCCTCCTGTTTCTAAGGGTGGAGTTGCCACTCCAATAGACTAGAATGGTGCGCCTGAAGCCCAAGGAGCAGAGTTGCTGTCCCAGTGGGCCTGGAAGGTGGAGCTGAAGCCCAGGGCCAAGGGACCTCCACTCAGAATCTGGAGAGTGTGACCAATACTAGAGTCTGGAGGGCAGGGCCATTGTGTAAATTGTCTCAGAGAACAGAGGTTTATTTTCAAAGCCTTGAGGGCTAATGTAATGTGTCCTGCTGACTTGCTTGGTGCCTGTTATCCCTTCCTTCCCTCCAGTTTCTCCCATTTGTAATGGAAATGTCTAGCTTGTGCCTGTTTTGCCATTGTACCTTTGGAAGCAGATAAGTTGTATTCTAGATCTCACAGATGAAGAGGAATTTTTGGATTTTGGACTTGGAGTTAAGACTTTTGCTATGATATGATGGGGTGAATATGTTTTCCATGTTGCAAGGATGTGATTTTTTGGGGGCCAATGGGTGGAATATCATGGTTTGAATTATGTCCCCCCCAAAATATGTGTATCAATTTGGCTGGGCCATGATTCCCAGAATTGTGTGGTTGGCCTCAATTTTGTGATTATAATTTTATGTTAAAGAGGATTAGGGTGGGATTGTAACACCACCCTTACCTGGTCATCCTTGATCCAATGTAAAGGCAGTTTCCCTGGGGTGTGGGCTTCACCACCTTTTATCTCTCAAGAGATAAAAGAAGAGGGACCCAAGCATAGAGTCGGGGACCTCATACCACCAAGAAAGAAGCACTGGGAGCAGAGCGCGTCCTTTCATTCTTGCGTAGAGATGCTCCTAGTCTGGGGGAAGACTGATGATGATGAGGACCTTCCTCCAGAGCTGACAGAGAGAGAAAGCTTTCCCCTGGAGCTGAAGTCCTGAATTTGGACTTTTAGCCTACTTTACTATGAGGAAATAAACTTCTCCTTGTTAAAACCATCTGCTTGTGGTATTTCTGTTAGAGTAGCGCTAGATGACTAAGACATTTGGTGAGCCTTTAGGTGTGTGAGTTGTATCTGTGGAATGACTTATTGAAGTTTCGACAGGCACCTGGAATGACTCATTCGTGGTGAGGGGAGGGGGTCAGCTGCTGGGGCAATGTAGTAAAAGCTCTGAAGTGAGAGGAATCTACATAGGTTCATTTCTTCCACCTATTTACTAATGGTGTGGCTTTGGGAAAATGACTTTATCATTCTAGGCCTCAGTTTCCCTTACCTGTAAATTGGAAATATCAAAGTACTCTCCATATACAGTTGCTATAGAAAATTAAAGGAGATCATTTACGTTAAGCAAATAATAAAATACCTGGCACAACGTAAGCTCTGGATGCATATTCCAAAACAAACTCATGCCGTTGAGTCAATTCCAACTCATAGCGACCCTATGGGACAGACTAAAACTGCCCCATAGGGTTTCCAAGGAACGGCTGGTGGACTCTAACTGCCAACCTTTTGGTTAACAGCCAAATGCTTAACCACTGCTCCACCAGGGCTCAATATTAGGTATTATCAATGATGATGATAATAAAACCTCAGATACACAAAGTATAACTAAGCAAAAATAGGAAATAAATAATGAGGCTGAATTTGAACTACTTTTGTGGAAAAAAGTAATTATTTTGCCATCCTGTTTAGGATCTCCTGCTTTATAATGAGACGAATTTGCTCCCTGATCCCTGGCATCACATTATCAGATTCAGTACCTTGTTGTGTGCTTGGACACAACCGAGGGTCTTTATTTCCAGGTTTTAGAAATAGACAGGTTTGATCAAATGGTTCTTATGAGATAAATGGTCACTAACAATAAAAAAAGAAAAAAATCTCATTGCCATGAAACATATTATATTACAGAATGATCTCAAGACCTATTCACTCATTCATTAATTAAATGTATTGTTCTGGGCATTGTGCTAAGCACTACGGATACAAAGACAAATAAGACACCTGCTCTGATCTTATGAAGTTCACATTGTGCGTTCCAGTTTGTAAAGAGACAATTGTATTATAATAAAGGGATGTGACCGGTGCTAGAAAACAGAAAGTATTCAGCTCTTTATGGAAGGGAGGGGTAGGCAGGACCTGTGTAAGGAAAGTTTTCTTAGGATATTTAAGATTTAAATTGAGGTTTGAAGGAAGAGTAGGGGTTTTCTAATGGGAAATATGAAAGAAGGGTATTCCTTACAGAAGAAATAGTTTATATAGACGAATACAAGCCCTCTGATACAGCAACATTCTAGCACAAAAATAAACTTGTACAATTAATGAGAAATTTTTATATTGGGTCTTTGCTTTGATTTTAACTGAATATATCAGGCATCATTGGTCAATGTTTCCCACATACTGTGAACTCTTTAAGTGTAAGGAAGAGTCTCACTTGACTTTGAATTTCTAACAGAGGCTCTAGCATGTAGAGGGAGTTCAGGAAGTGGTTGCTGCATAATCTTATGAAAAGGAATGTATGGGCTTTTTTCTACCTTAGTGAATGATTTCATCTGCAGTTCTCTAAGAACAGTGCAATTCTTTGTCTTCTGATTCTAAGACTAGGTCTAAGTATTTCCCTTCCCCGTCATTCAAGAATAATACGAAAATGTGTCAGTCACATGGCTTTACTTAATTTTTTTAAAGAGAATCTCTGGGATTTTCTAGCTTTATTATTTTGTTAATGAATAAACGTTATGAATAAATTTTTGTCAATGAATAAATTTCTTAAGTAGATAAAATTAACCCAGTAATGGCCTACTATGAGCAAAACATTGGACTAAGTTCTCAGGATCTAGTGGGATGCAAGATGAGTCAGATGTGGGCTCTTCTCTTTAAAGGCTTCTAGGCATAAACCAAAAAACACCAAACCCATTGCCGTTGAGTCAATTTCTACTCTAGGCAAAGGTGGAGCAATAATAGACTCTGGGAAGTGCTGCAATAAAGATAACAAGAGGAAGAGGTAAGGAAGTTCCAGGCAGGGGGTCGCTTCAAACAAAGGAATGGAATCAGAAAATGGCAAAGGGTTTATGTGAAGTGTGTGTGTGTGCGCGCGCGCGCGCGCGCACACGCGCGCGCGTGTGTGAGGGGGAGGGGGAGGGGAATGTGAATAATATATTAAGAAGTGTGGATTTTATTCTGTGGGTGCTAAAAATGTTTGATCAGGGAAATGAAATCATCAAAACTTTGTTTTAGAGAGAATTTTGTGTTTTTAAACTTCTTGTTTAAATATAATATACATATACATGTATCTTAATTGTATAGCTTGATGAGTTATCACAAACTCAGCACACTTGTATACCTGGCACCCAGATTAGAAGAGAAAACATTACCAGCACCCCACCAGCCCCACCTCTCCTAGTTATTATCTCTCAAGGGTATCTGCTGTCCTGACTTCTAATACCAAGAGTAATTTTGCTTGTTTTTTTAACTTTATATAAATGGAATCATGAAAAATGTATTCTTTTATGTTGGGTTTCTTTCATTCAACATTTTATTGTGTGATTTCATCTATAGTATTGAGTATGGTTGTGAATTATTTATTCTCATTGCTGCATAGTATTACTTTGAGTAAATATGCCAAAATTTAATTTTTTCATTTTACTGTTGATGGGAATTTGGGTAGATTCTTGTTCTGTATTTTGAGGAAACATTCTTTGGCATTTTAGTAAAATTTTTATGAGTAAAATTGGTGAGTCTTAGGATATGCACATATTCAGCTTCCGTATATACAACAAACTGATTTCTAAACAAGTTATGTCGTTCCCATCAACGTTGTATGAGAGTTTTGGCTTCTCCACATCCTTGACACGCTTGCTATTTTTGTTTTTTTCATCTTAGACTTTCCAGTGGGTGTGCAGCGGTATCTTATTGTTCTTTCAATTTGTATTTTGTTTAGGGAAATAGCTTTTGCAGTAATATGTATTGGATGGGGAGAGGACATATTGGATATGGACTTAATAGGAGTTGGAGCCTGAATATGAGAGAGTGAGAGCAGAATAACACTGGGGTTTAGAGCCTGGGTAAATGGAATGATGACAATGCCATTATTAAAGACAGAGACACAGCTAAAGGAAAGGCTTTTGGGGGAGAATATGATGAATTGAATTCACTTGAATTTGAGGCATAATTAGTACTTTACACGGGGTCACCATGGTTTTGAACTTCTCAGAGGCTTGCCATTCCCTAATCATTAAAGACCTTAGTTTCGTTCTGTTTTTTTTTTTTTTTTTTGGCAAGTTATATCTCTCACTAGCCATATTGTAATAATAAATCAAAGTATGCTTTGAAAAAGATACCAGAAACCATTAAAAGGATTTATAAAAGACATGGATTGCTGAAAGTCTATGTCTATATGCTACTACCCAATTCTTTGTAGCATATTTTTGCTGTACTATTGGCAAATTCCTGTTCTCCCCTCAAAATATGAATTTCATATGGAGCTGAAGTGATAAAGATGGGTAAAAAAGGATGAACTGTTTGGTAATGTAGTAGATAGGCAAGTTCCAAGAGAATTGTCTATTATAGGAATAAATGTTTGAACAAAGTTCCTAATATTTTCAAAGGACTTTAAGAGACTTTATTCACATTTCAGTCTGTGGACAACTCAAACAATATTAAAGTTTGTTCTTGAAACTTGTCTTAGGGTACTCCAGAGAAACAAGTAAATATATATATACACATATATATACTTTTTACTACTAGAAATTGGCTCACATCATTGTGAGGGCTGGCAAATCCTAAATCCTTATGTCAAGGAACCAGCTGGAGACCTCTGCAGGCTTCAGTCCCGAAATCATTAAGTTAGGGGAGAAGATTGAAGAGTAAGAGTGTTCTTGCAAAATGTCTGTTTATAGTCTGGAGGCAGAATACACCCTAGGGAAATTCCCTTTTTGCTTTTACGTCCTTAAATGATTGAAGCCTACTCACATTATGGAAGGTAATCTGCTTTACTTGAGGCTAACTGATTTAATCACATGTAATTACTTTATAATGGTGACTAGAATAGTGTTTTACCAAACATCTGGGCCTCATAGCCTAGCCAAGTCAACACAAAAACTTAACAATCACACCACTAATCAACTCATTTAAGACAAATAAATTTTACTTATACAAATTTGGGTCCTTAAATAATTACAAGAAGTTCAAGTAATTTACTGACATATTGGCTCTGAATATAAAAATTGATTTTTATGTCTTTTTTTCCCTTGACATTTATTCCTATATACAACTTTTTTTGTGTTTCATTAATTAGAATGATCTGCCCATGAAGAATATCTACTTTCTGAGGTATGGCTAGTTACCACCTGTTGAAAATAGACATTTTGTTCTAGATTTTGAATATTACTAGGTTAAATAATTAAATTTAGAAATAACTAGTGGTCCTTGTTATTGAAAAACTTACTGGAAATTTGCCTTGAAGGTTAGAGGTGTTTGTCTTCTTCCTCTTGTTCACCTTTTGAATTCCTACTCATTTTTCCAGCTGAATTAGTTGAGGGTTGGAGGAGTTACTAACTAGGTAAGAAAAAATAAACAACTCCAAATCCTTAGGGCTATTTCTTTCTAAAGGTTTACTTCTAACTCACATCACAGGCCAAAGAGTGTATGCTGGGGATTTTGCTCTTTTTAGCTGAGACTTGAAGAGATCACAAGGGAAAATGAGTTAAGTGTTTGATGTCTGTGTGCATTTACACATCTTTAGAAAGATTCTCTCAAGAACAGCCATTGAGTGTCCTCTCTTATTACTTGGTCCTAAGAAAAGTTAATAGGAATTTGTAGTTATTGTTTGATATAGATATTTTCTTCTTGAGTTTTCATGTCCATAAAACCAGGCAGAGGGCAATATAGTTATTTGGTGATAAACAGTAGCCAGAAATAATTTTCAAATAAAAGAATTTTTTAGTTTCTGCTTTAATTACCCTATAAACGCTGTTATTATTGAGGGGGGTTCAGATTTTGAATATGTTTTATTTGTCTGTCTTAAGTATTTTGAAACTGAAAATCACAGAAGAACTATTTTTAAACAGTGGAGGATATTGCCTTTGAAAATATTGACATATGCACAATTGATGCTTATTATGTTGGTAGCCATAGTCCTTAAAGTTGCCTCAAACACTGAATTAGTGAATACCCAATCAAACTTGTTTGAAGTTGCTGGGACAATGCATGAGGGACAAGTTTTTCACTGCTCTGCATATGTGCATAGCCTTAAATGCCCTCAAAAGCCTGGCGAGAAAAAAGGGCTAGCTGAGTCTTGGGTGAGAGTCCATCCAGCTTCTTTGGGGCCAGAGGAATCCTGAGACCATGGACCTCCCACTTATGCTTTGAGACATGCTTTAGATGTTTTTTTATGGAGGCCTTGCAACTACCTTACAAATTGAATGCATTGTAGAACAGACCTATGACTTCCGGCAAAATGGCGCTCTAGGCAGAAGCACCACGCAGTCCCTCCACAGCAAAGATCGGAAAAACCAAGCTGAACAGAGAGAACAACAATCCTGAAACCATAAAACATCAAATGAAGAGATAAAAACTCAGACAAGCACCAAATGGAGTGAGAAAACTGACAGAGAATTGAGAGCGAGGAGAGATTCATGCAGAGGTCCCCTACCAGCTAACGCAGTGCGGATCGGCCATCTTGGACTCCTATAGGAGACCAGAAAACAGGGGGTATGAGAAAGCAGCTTCATGGAGCTTCCAGCAGAAGACAAAACAACCATTTCTTGTCTCTCTATATCTTCCTTCTCTTTCTGTTCCCTGAATACCTGGCATTGTATATGCTATGCCTTCTAGCCAGGCTGTACTGCAACACCTGAGAGCAACTTCCCCAGACCTCATAGCTGCACTGGTGGGGTCCCTGGGAAATTTGTTGTTCTTTAACCTTTCTGATTTTTATTTATTCATTCTTTTCTTTTCTTTTCTTCCTCTTCCCCTTTCTGTTTTTCTCCATTTCATAGTCTCTCATCTCTCCAT
>NW_004443953.1:9311563-9350565 GCF_000243295.1 Trichechus manatus latirostris
CAGAGGGTTCTGGACAGAGCTGGAGAAGGATGTAGAACATAATTCTAACTCACAAAAAAAAGACCAGATTTACTGGCCTAAAGGAAACTGGAGAATCCCCAAGAGTATGGCCCCCAGGCACCCTTTTAGCTCAATGGTGAAGTTATCTCTGAGGTTCACCATTCAGCCCGGGAATGGACAGCCCCGTAAAACCAAATGGGACAATGAGGTACAGTAGTCCAGTGACAAGGGTCAGAAGGCAGAAGGGGACAAGGAAGCTGGTGATAGGGAACCCAAGGTTGAGTAGGGATATTGTTGATGTGTTGTGAGATGGTTAACCATTGTCATAGGCAACATTTGTAGTAAATGATAACCTATTTTTTTCTGTTAGCCTTCATCATAAGTGAGAATAGCAGCACAACTGGAAGAGCGTAGTCAATGTCACTGAACCGTGCATGTAGAAATTTTTGAAATGGTGTATCTTTGGCTATATGTATTTTTACCAAAAAAAAAAAAAGGTTGAGAAGTTAGAGGGTTGACATGTTGTGGGGTTGTTAATCAGTGTCTTAAAACAATATGTATGCTACTGTTTCATGAGAAACTATTTGTTCTGTAAGCCTTCACCTGAAGTACAATTAAAAAAAAAGGTCAAAAAAAAAAAAAAAAAAAAAAGCCTGGCGAGTAGGCAAATTTGCAAACACAGAATCTGAGAACAATGAGGATGGATGGAACGTACCAAGTATCTTGAAAAGGTTAATTTTCCTTTCCAACCCTAACAAGGTTTTCAAAATACAGACAAAGTTTTATTTAAACAAATTGTTCAAAATAAGGTGTTGTGATGGTTAGGTTGTGTGTCAACTTGGCTGGGCCATGATTCTCAGTGGTTTGGCAGTTATGATGTCGTTTGGCAGCCATGTGATGATGTAACCACCTCCATAATGAGATATGATATAATGTAATCACCTTCATGATGAGATCTGTTACGAGCAGCCAATCACTTGAAAGGAAGTTTCCTTGAGGATGTAGCCTTCACCTAATATAGGGGGACTTTCTGACAAAGTTTACAGGCTTTTGCTGGCTCTGGATCCTGAAGCTGGCTCTTGTTCATCTGACTTCCGGTTCTTGGGACTTGAGCTAGCAGCTTACCTGCCATCTTACCTGCCGATCTTGGAGTTTGTCGGCCTCCACAGCCTGTGAGCCAGAGGCCTGCTATCTGAACTGCCAATCTTGGGTTCACCAGCCCCTGAAGCTATATGAGTCAAGAGTAGCCTCCAGTCTGATGCATGGACTTGGGACTTTCCAGCCCCTACAACTGTGTGAGCCATTTCCTTGATATAAATCTCTCTCTATATTTACACACTTCACTGGTTTTGCTTCTCTAGAGGACCCAGCCTAACACAATGCATAAATGATATGAACAGGTAATTCACAGACCAGGAAACCAAATGGTCAAGACACATAGAAAGCTCAGTCTCACTAGTAATTGAGGAAATGGATTTAAACACAAAATATTGGTTTACATCCACCTGATAGCAAAGTTTAAAGAATCTAACAATGTTAGTGAGGTCAGGTGGCAGTGGGTGCTCTCTTCCATTGCTGATGATACTATAAATTAGTAAAATCACTGGAGGACTCATCTGGCAGATTGCTAGCAAAATAAACAATGCTTATAGCTGTCCTAGGTGTATGTTGTTGTTCTCCTAAGTGTATGTTGTTAGGTGCTGTTAAGTTGATTCAAACTCATAGTGACCCCATGTGACAGAGGAGAATGGCCACATGGATTTTTCTAGGCTGTAATCTTTACAGAGGACATCACCAGGTCTTTGTTCCACAGAGCTACTGAGTGGATTCAAGCTGCCAACCTTTCCGTTAACAACCAAGCGCTTAACCATTGCACCACAAGGGGTTCTTCCTAGGTGTACGGCCTAAAGAAAATCTTGCATATGTGAATAAGGACACACCTTTTACCACAACAGTGAGGAACAAATTTGTGAAGGGAGTTCCAGCATCCTTGAAGACTGCTGTGATTGCTATTTTACGTAAGTCAGATTTGACAGTTGGAACTGCCTTAACTGAATTAAGACACCTAACTACAATGGGACCGATTGGACCCCATGGTGGTAGGGGCCAAGTGGCGACATTCAGTTGACAAAGACAAGGTGGGAGTGGTTGCTGTAATGAACAGCAGAGTCAAAGCAGTAATCAGAATAGTCTGACTCATATGAACTTATGGCGTTGACTACTTAGTCATGCTGTCCCTAGGAGTGAAGTAGATCAGAAATCTACTAAATATGTACTTGATCTTTACAACTGGAAGAATTCTAGGTCAAGTGAACAGCAGTCTAACTCGAATCACTAGAGTAGAGCGTCTCGGTCCCTCAATCAAATCCCAGATTTGAGCCAGTTTACAGACCCACAACCCCTTGAATGAAGGGAAGGCTGGGTCCCCTTGAGGAAGGACCCCACTACACTGTCAAAATTTTATACTATTAATCTTTCTCCCAGCCTTCCCCAAAGAAATCTACAGCCTTTTATGAGAGTGACTGTTCACTGGGGAAAGTAAATAATCAGATTTTTGGGGGGATACTGGCTCTGAACTGACACTATTTTCAGGAGACCCAAAACGTTGCTGTGGCCCACCAGTCAGAGTGAGGCGGTATGGAGGTTAAGTTATTAATGGAGTCTTAGCTCAGGTTTGGCTTACAGTGGGTCCAGTGGGTCCTCAAACTCATCTTGTAGTGATTTCTCAGTTCCAGAATGCGTAATTGTAATAGATATACTCAGCAACTGGCAGAACCCCTACACTGGATACCTGAAAAGTAGAGTCAGGGCTATTATGGTAGGAAAAGCCAAGTGGAAGCCATTAGAATTGCTCCCACTTAGGAAAATAGTAGACAAAAAGCAACACTGTATTTCTGGAGGGATTGCAGTGATTAGTGCCATCATCAAGGACTTGAAGGATGCAGGGGTGGTGATTCCCACCACATCACCATTCAACTCACCTATTTGGCCTGTGCAGAAAACAGGATCTTGGAGAATGACAATGAATCATTGAAAACTTAACCAGGTAATGACTCCAATTGCAGCTCCTTTTCCAGATATGGTTTCATTCCTTGAGCAAATTAACATCTCTTGGTACCTGCTATGCAGCTATTGACCTAACTAATGCCTTTTTCTCCATACCTGTTTCAAAGGACCACCAGAAGCAGTTTGCCTTCAGCTGCCAAGGCCAGCAAAAGATCTTCACTGTCCTACTTTAGAGCTATATCACATCTCCAGTCCTATGTCATAATTTAGTCCATAGGGTCCTTGATCACTTTTCCCTTCTACAAGATGCCACACTGGTGCGTTACATTGATGACATTATGCTGACTGGACCTAGTAAGGAAGAAGTGTCAATGACTCTAGACTTATTGGTAAAACGTTTTTGTGTAGAGGGTGGGAAATTAATTTGATAAAAATTCCAGTGCATTCTACCTCAATGAAATTTCTAGGATTCCAGTGGCGTGGGGCATGTCAAGATATTCCTTCTAAAGTGAAGGCTATCTGGCCCCTCCTTCAAATAAAAAGGATGCATGATGCCTGGTGGGCTGTTTTGGATTTTGAAGGCAACCTATCCCTCATATGGGTGTGCTAACTCTGGTCTGTTATTCATGTGACTCGAAAAGCTGCTAGTTTTGAGTAGGGCCCAGAACAAGAGAAGGCTCTGCAACAGGTTTAGGCTGCCATGCAAGCTGCTCTGCCACTTGGGCCACATGATCCAGCTGATCCAGTGGTGCTTGAAGCATCAGTGGCAGATAGAGATGCTGTTTGGAGTCTTTGACAGGCCCCTATTGGTGAATCACAGCACAAACCCTTAAGATTTTGGAGCAAAGCCCTGCCATCCTCCATAAATAACTACTCCCCTTTTGAGAAACAGCTTTTGGTTTCTTACTGGGCCTTAGTAGAGACTGAATGCTTAACCATGGGCCACCAAGCCACCATGCGGCCTGAGCTGCCCATAATAAACTGGGTGTTGTCTGACCTGCAGAGTCAGAAAGTCGGATGTGCACAGCAGCATTCCATCGTTAAATCAAAATGGTATATACGAGATGGTGCCCGAGCAGGACCTGAAGACACAAGCAAATTGCATGAGGAAATGGCCCAAATGCCCATGGTCTCCCCTTTTGTCACATTATCTGTCCTCTCACAGTCTGTACCTATGGTCTCATGGGGAGTTCCTTATGATCAATTGACTGAGGAAGAGAAAACTCGTGCCTGATTTACAGATGGTTCTGTGCGATATGCACTCCCTTTGGACCTGGGGTCCCTACACTGAGAAGCTCCTAGGCCAGGGGAAGATTTATGGCAAGGACCTTCCCTCAGAACTGACAGAGTTAGAAAGCATTCCCTGGGAACTGGTGCCCCGAGTTCAGAATTCTAGCCTCCTAGACTGTGAGAGAATAAATTTCTATTTGTTAAAGCCATCCACTCATGGTATTTATGTTATAGTAGCACTAGATACCAAAGACAGGTGTCATTTACAATAACTAAATTATGATACATGTAAATTACAGGAAAATACCAACATTACGTTAAATATTAAGATAGGAATCAATTTATATAATTAGTACCAAAATGTAAACAGTGGCTATCTTTGGATGATTTATTATAGATTATTTTTATTTTTTATATTTCTTTGTATTTTAAAATTAAAAACCATGTCCTTTATCAAAATAGAAATATTGCTTAAAAATGTGTCTCTATAAAACTATTTTAGTGACTCTCCTGAAATTCTACAAGGAAAATATCCAAGAACTTTGTTTATTTTTAAGGATCAAAGATTGAGAAAAAAATAAACACTGCATTGTAATTAGGAGTTTAAAAGAATTCTCCAGAATAAATGCTTTTCCAAAATAGTAAACTTGATATTTGAATGTTTCTACATATTCATGTTCACAAACTTCGATATTTATTAAAATTAATTACCTTTAAAATTTACATTATAGAATTTTGAGAATTTTTTGTTTATTTTTTAAATGTAAGAAATTATTGTGTTTTGAATGAAGAGTTTGATTCCAGTCTGCAGGAAAAAAACTACTTTTTTTAGTGTCTCCAAAATGAAGCATGCTCCTCATTCTGAAGATTTTTACTGTTGTCATATTTGCTTCTTTAATGGCTCCATTATACTTTACAAGCTGGAGCATCACATTTTCCAAGGTGCTGAGTGGAGAGAATGCTCCTTATTTTTTCTTATATTTTAGGCTTGGCTTGAGTATTTTCCTATACAGTAATTAAGCATAACTTCTGATGACACACAGAACAGGTTATGAACTTTCTCCATAGTCCCAAACACTTTATGTCCCGGACTTTCTCTTCCTTGTCTAAGGTAACATTTCCTAATAACCTAGACCCTTTCTCTCCCAGATTTCTTCAGTGAAGCAAGGCAGATTAGCTTGTTCTAGATTCAAAAGGGTCAGTCTTTTGACCTGAAATGGGGCCCTTTTCACTTCTTATTGGTCCATACCTTGTGAAAGAGGGTGAACTAACCAACACAAATGGGGTACTTAATCTTCATTGTCAAAGCTGTGGGTGCTCTGTTTTTTTGTTCAGTTTACATAATAAAAAGTGCAATAAAGTTCTGTGAGATTCAATTTCTGCAAATTTCTATCTTCAAGTTGTGGAAATAAGTTTTTGTAACTTAGTTGGTAGGAATGATAAATAAGAAAACCAACTCAATGTTTATTTGAATCTGCTGTGGAATAGCTTATTATTTGCCTTATACCTGTATTATTTTCCCTTCCAATTTAGCAATAGGAATTACTAAAATATTATAAGATGGCCGTATGTAATTTTGTAATAATAATGCAAATCTACAAGATGGCAAAACTGTTTTAATTATATTCACCTGCTTCTTAGAAATTTTCCTAAAAACACATATAAAATTAATTCACATCGTAAACAAATAAAACCTAAATTTTATCCATTAATACACATATGCAGTTAATAGTCTTTGTATTAGATTAAAAACTATAATCTCTTTTCTATAAGAATAAGCTGCCTTATTCACTTTCACTGATTATTCCCAAAGGTGGTTCTAGAAATTTCAAAAACTCCTGAGTTTGAAACTGCTATGTGCTTTTCTCTATTTGATTGATGAGATGAATTTTTTTTTTTGCTATATTATTTATTTATTTATTTGTTCCAGGTAACATTACTTAGGTAGCTGGGATCATAAAATAATCATAAAATAATGAGTTATAGAAATTATTTAGGTTAGATTTCAGGGTTTGAAACAAACAACCATCTGCTGGTTGCTTAATAAATGAGCATTAGTATTCTCATCTCAGAATCAGGTGACTGCGATGCTTGATGAGTACCAAAGAAATAGAATCCATAGTCCGCTGTGTTTGAGAAATGTTCTTTTCACAAGAACGACTTTTCCCTAATAAGCTGAAATAGCATGTAAAGGGATAACTCAAGTCTAGTAGGAAGGAGCCTTGGTGGCACAGTGGTTAAGAGTTGGGCTGCTAACCAAAAGGTTGGCCGTTTGAATCCACCAGCCACTTCTTGGAAACCCTATGGGACAGTTCTTCTCTGTCTTATATGGTCACTATGAGAGGGAAGAAAATTTTCTAAAATAGTCTTATTATTTCTATCATTTATGTCCTGGCAGGAAATACATGGCATGCTCCACTCTGGATACACAATGGAATGAATTGTTACTTAGTCATGCACCATCCCCAGGATTAGTTGGGGATTGGACTGTTGTGATCCATAGAGTTTCACTGGCTAATTTTTAGAAGTAGATCACCAGACCTTTCTTCCTAGTCTGTCTCAGTCTAGAAGTTCCACTAAAACCTGTTCAGTATCATAGCAACACGCAAGCCTCCACTGACGGACAAGTGGTGGCTGTGCATGAGGAGCATTGGTCAGGAGTTGAACCCAGGTCTCATGTATAGGAAGCCCTTGTGGTGCAGCGGTTAAAAGCTTGGCTGTTAACCAAAAGGTTGGCAGTTTGAATTCACCAGCTGCTCCTTGGAAACCCTATGGGGCAGTTGTACTCTGTCCTATAGGTTCACATGAGTTGGAATTGACTCAATGGCAATGGGTTTGGTCTCCTGCATGGAAGGTGAGAATTCTACCACTAAACCAGACCCCTACTCTGGTAATTAGGCTGGTTTAATGAAAGGACTATTTATAACTGTAGGCAGAATTAAGGTAAATCAACAAGGCATAGTGAAGCTGCCCAAAGCTAAAAATGCTGGGAAGCCCATAGGCTTGCATTGGCAAGAGGAAGAAGTGGCTACTAGAATCCAGAGAAAGCTCTAGCTGAAGGAGAGGAGGACCAGAGAGGAGCTGTGGGTCTTCGAAAAATGTAGCCACGCTAACCCTCCAGGGGAATATATACTCCTACCTCTTTTTCCTTCCATTCTCTGATGTGTTACTTGTGCCTCTCATTGACCAAACCCAACCAGAAACCAGAAGGCAAGGCTTAGAGGTCAGCCTCCAGGGTACAAAGCATGGTGAGAAGGGTGGAGGAGTGGAGGGCAAATGGAGGAGATTCAGCATATTTAGCATATGACTATAAATTTTGAGATAGTACAACTATAACATGGTTCTTTAGTGTTTCCATGAAGTACGTAAGGTGAACTTGACAAGATAGACATTTACAATGTAAATTACTTAATATTAAATTGCCAAAACAGTATTGTAATTTTTTTGAATGGTGTCCCAAAGATCACTAAATTGTATTTTACGCATCCACTAGAATAGTACATGATTTATTAATAATTCTTAGTTATGAGTCACTGTGATTTTTAGCTTAAGAACCATAGTGTCTGGGGGGTAGACTCGTATCAAATTCCTCAGGTTCAGTGGGGTAGGGGTTAGATAAACTGGGTTATGCTAATGGTAGCTAAAACGAGGTGATCTAAGTCCATGTTTTATACCACCCTTCTATACCACTCCCAAGGTCAATAGCTTTGTTTTCCATGTATTTATCATTATGTGGTAGTGTGCAGAAAATGTAATTGGTGGCAGTCTTAAGTTGCATGTGGCAAAATAAGATAAAACAAAGGGAAAAATCATGGATTATAGAAATGAATCAATGCTATGCTCTGGAGAACTAGACCAATGTAATTATTTTTAAAATGTTTCTTTAATTATTGAATATTCTTCTGTAATTTAATTGTAGAAATTCAAATTAAATGTTACTTATAAACCATTAATTTATAGAAATAAATTGATATTTTATCTAACTTACATGTTTCCAATATGAAAAATAAATAATAAGTTGATTACTATAATATTCATAAAATAAGGTAGTAGTCAAGCAATATTTAAAGCAATATTCAGGAGAAAATAGTAACTAACAGCTCTTGAGTTTCTCTAATATTTTTCTGAACAGGATGATTTATTTGAATAGAAAACATTGCACACACCATCTAGATATTCCAGGGAATTGTACATGCATGTTATATATTAAAATTTGTACCTCTGTTTCTTTTGTCACTAGACTATAAATGCATAAAACATTTAAAAATGCCTTTTGAAAGTATCAAAAACATACTTTTATATCTTTAGACCTAACGATGTTTTATTTTGTTCTTTAATACAAGAGGAAACCAGTATACTGCTCTCCTAAAAGATTCTATTTAGTTTTTCTTTACTTGTCCTTGACCACAAACAATTTTTTTCCCCACTGGTGTCAACTTTGAACATTGGATTTCTTGAATTTATTGGTTTGATTTTAATCATAAACAGCCAAACTGACAGAGAACTTTATTGAACTGTCACTTTTGCATGAGGTTATTCCTAGTGAACTAGTGACTACTATTGTCTGACTCCAGGCATGTGTGAGATGGAGCCTCCAGAGCCCTCTGGACAGAAGCACCCTCTGTTCTCTGAGTTCGCATTCCATGTCTCCTTTCCTTCTCCTGTCAACTTTATTAAATTTAAATTCATTATAATTTTTTAATGTGCAACTTCCAAACTCTATTAAAATTAATAAATGAAAATGTGGTTAAGATAGACCACTTGATAAAAATTATGGAATCTTAACATTCCTACTTACCTTAAAAAAACCAGCTAAAGCCTCTACGCTGCCTACTTGCACTTGTTCTTTGACTTTTTACCTAGCCCACTCTTTATTAATTTGTGTGTTTTGTAAACGTTTATTGAAAATCCACTACATCCCAGAAACTGAGCAAGTGCCTGGGAACCCAAAGATGAGTTAGACACAGTTCTGCACTTAATGTCCAACTATAGAGTCTGACATGTAAGGAGATAAGTTCCATACAGTGTTTCCAGTCATAACAGAAGCATGGAAAAGGAACCAAAAAAAAAAAAAAAACCCATTGCTGTTGAGTTGATTCCAACTCGTAGTGACCCTAGAGAACAGAGTAGAACTGCCCCATAGGATTTCCAAGGCTATAATCTTTACAGAAGCAGATTACCACATCTTTCACCAACAAAGTGGCTAGTGGGTTTGAACTTCCAACCTTTTGGTTAGCAGATGAATGCTTAACCACTGTGCCATCAGAGCTCCTTGAACAAGGAACAGAGGTAAAATGAAGGATGTTGAGTGGTGAAATAAGAAATTATCTAAGGAGGCCAGAGAGAATTTTCCTAAAGGATTTTTAAAATGGATGTTGAAGAATAAATAGGAGTCTTCCAAGCATGAATGGGGATGATATGTATTCCAGGCAGAGAAAATCAAACTCCTATGTGAAATGTGGAGAGTTGGTCCTGTTTGAGGAATAGCATTTGAGCTTGGCTACAGGGTGCTATATATGAGATGGGGAGCAGTACGAGATTGAGGTTGAAGGGTAGGCAGGACCAATTTTATGGGCAATGGGGATTAGGGTGAGGGGGAATTATCCTTCGAAATTACCTTTATTACTAATCTTTTCCTCCACCATTTCATCTCCAAAAAATTTTCACAAGAACTACATTTCTTCGTTTATAGCAAATGATGTGGAGAAAAGAAAATAATTTACACTAAAGAAAGTAGTGACTGATATTTTCTTAATTCTTCTATGTGGTTGTTGTTAGCTGCCATTGAGTCAGCCCCTGACTCACGGTGGCACAAATGCATGACAGAATGAAGTGCTGCCTGGTTCTGCACCATCCCCATGATTGGTTACGGGTTGCGCTGTTGTGATTCATAGGGTTTTCACTGGCTGATTTTCAGAAGTAGATAACCAGACCTTTTTTTCTCGTTCATCTCAGTCTGGAAGCTCCACTGAAACCTCTTTAGCTTCATAACAAAACACAAGCCTCCAATGACAGATGGGTGGTGGCTGCACATGAGGTGCATAGATTGGGAATCAAACCTGGATCTCCCACACAAAAGGTGAAAATTCCATCACTGAACCACCGATGCCTCATAACTCTTCTATAGGTATATGGTAAATCTTGAAGAATTTCAGAAAGATGTTAAGTTAAAGGAGGTATCTCTCCATAAATCATTCTATTGTCTACTTACCTCATATAGCTGTTGTAACCCATCTCACCAGGCTGTTACAAGGATCACATAAGATAATACATGTGAAAGTCTTTAGTAACCTAGATAGTGCTCTCTGCAAATTGTGTTTAAAGTTGGTGCCAGGCTGCAGACTTCTACTTGCAGAACCAATCAAGAAACTTCATCTCTCTTTTCTGTACCTGAGCCCCTTTCAGTTCTTTTCCTTGTTGGAGAGGAAGTTGTCATGGGCTCCAAGTACAAAGTTTATTGAACTGTGCTCTCTGGAGATACCCCATAGGGAAGGAAGACCCTTCAGAATTGTTCTTAATTGAGGAAAGGGGCCAAGCCTTTGTCCCTGCATCAGCCCAGTAATTGGCTGGGAGTCACTGTGGGTGAGGTAGTTCCTGATGAGGGCATTCCCAGTGAGGAGGCAGTTGTGAGCCTTCAGCAGCAGACAGACCCAGCTGCTGGGGATCTGGGCAGAGCATCTCAGAGTTTAGTAACCATATTTTCCATTCCTCCCCCTGATGCCAAGATGAAGTCTGAGGTATGAGCTGCCCTTGTGTGTGAAAAGGTAGGGCTCCCACTGGGCGAGGTTCTAGGATAGATTTCCTTAGGGTGAGTTGATGAGAGCTGTTTTGCTTGTAAGGGGCCAGTGGTGGTTCAGTGGTAAAAATCTCCTCTTTCATGCAGGAAACTTGGATTTGATTCCCAGCCAAAGCACCTCATGCATAGCCACTACGTGTCTATCAGTGGAGGCTTGTGTGCTGCTGTGATGCTGAACAGGAGCTTCCAGACTAAAATGGACTAGGAAGAAAGGCCTGGAGACCCACTTCCAAAAACCAGCCAATAAAAACCCTATGGGTCACAAAGGTCTGACATGCAACCAATCAAGGGGATGGCCCAGGACCAGGCAGTGTTTCGTTCCATTGTGCATATGGTCGCCATGAATTGGCAGGGGCTAAGGGGATGGCAGCTAACAATAACACTTTGCTTGTGGATATTCTCTGCTGGAAAAGTGGGGAGACTCTAATATTGGGGGTGGTTACTGTTATACATTAAGGGGTGTCTAGAAAGAATTCTATCGTCAAGTTGCCTCCTTTCCATGTGCTCTTTCTATTTGTTTCATTTATCTGTGTTCCTAAATGCTGGCTTCACTGTGGAAAAAACAATTTTTTTTTTAATATTTATTTAACTTCATTATCGTTTACACTTAATAATGACTTAAATTTTAATATTATATTTTTAGATGAAAAAAGTAACTTTCAAAGCAACAGGTGGGGCATAACTGAAAATTTAAAAAAAATATGTGTGTATGTACATACATATGCATAGAAGAAAAGCTGGAAAGTTATACACTGAAATAGTAGTGACTGTTCCTTGTTGTTGTTGTTAGGTGGTGTTGAGTTGATTCTGACTAATAGTGACCCTATGTACAATGGAATGAAACACTGCCCGGTCTTGCGCCATCCTCATGATCATCGCCATGTTTGAGCCCATTGTTGCAGCCACTGTGTCAATTCATCTCATTGAGGGTCTTCGTCTTTTTTGCTGACCCTCTACTTTACCAAGCGTGAAGTTCTTCTCCAAGGACTGGTCTCTCCTAATAACATATCCAAAGTCTTGCCATACTTGCTTCTAATGTGCATTCTGTCTGTACTTCTTCTAAGACAGATTTGTTCCTTCTTCTGGCAGTCCACGGTATATTCAATATTCTTCTCCAACACCATAATTTAAAGGCATCAATTCTTCTTTGGTCTTCCTTATTCATTGTCCAGCTTTCACATGCATATGAGGGGATTGAAAACCATGGCTTGGGTCAGGCTCACCTTAGTCCTTAAAGTGACGTCTTTCCTTTTTAACACTTTAAAGAGGTCTCTTGCAGCAGATATGCCCAGTGCAACGTATTGTCTGATTTCTTGACCTCTGCTTCCATGGGCATTGATTGTGGATCCAAGTAAAATGAAATCTTTGACAACTTCAATCTTGTCTCTGTTTATCATGATGTTGCCTATTGGGCCAGTTGTGAGGATTTTTTATTTTCTTTATGTTGAGGTGTAATCCATACTGAAGGCTGTGGTCTTTGAACTTCATCAATAAGTGCTTCAAGTCCTCTTCTCTTTCAGCAAGCAAGGTTGTGTCATCTGCATATTGTAGGTTGTTAATGAGTCTACCTCCAATCCTGATGTCATGTTATTTTTCATATAGTCCAGCTTCTTGGATTATTTGCTAGGCATACAGATTAAATAAGTATGGTGAAAGGATACAACCCTGATGCACACCTTTCTTGACTTTAAACCACAAAGTAGTCCCTTGTTCTGTTCGAAAGACTGCCTTTCGGTCTAAGTATAGGTTCCTCATGAGCACAATTAAGTGTTCTGGAATCCCCGTTTTTCGAAATGTCATTCATAGTTTGTTATGATCCATACAATTGAATGCCTTTACATAGTCAATAAAACACAGGTAAACATCTTTTTGGTATTCTCCACTTTCAGCCATGATCCATCTGACATCAACAATGATATCCCTTGTTCCAAGTCCTCTTCCGAATCAGGCTTGAATTTCTGGCAATTCCCTGTTGATGTACTGCTGCAACCAATTTTGAAAAATCTTCAGCAAAATTTTACTTGTGTGTGATCCTAATGATATTGTTCGAAAATTTATGCATTCTGTCAGATCTCTTTTCTTTGAAATGGACACAAATATGGATTTCTTCCAGTTGGTCAACCAGGTAGCTGTCTTCCAAATTTTTTAGCATAGACATGTGAGCACTTCCAGTGCTGCATCCATTTGTTGAAGCATCTCAATTGGTATCTTGTCAATTCCTAGAGCTTTGTTTTTCACCAACGCCTTCAGTGCAGCTTGGACTTCTTCGTTCAGTACCACTGATTTTCGATCATATGCTACTTCCTGAAATAGTTTAAAGTTGACCGATTCTTTTTGGTACAGTGACTCTTTGTATTTCTTCCATCTTCTTTTGATGCTTCCTGTGTCGTTTAGTATTTTCCCTGTAGAATCTTTCAATATTGCAACTTGAGGCTTGAATTTTTTCTTCAGTTCTTTCAGCTTGAGAAATGCTGAGCATGTTCTTGCCTTTTGGTTTTCTAGCTGCAGGTCTTTCCACATTTCATTATAATACTTTACTTTGTCTTCTTGAGCTGTCCTTTGAAATTTTCTGTTCAGCTCTTTTACTTCATCATTTCTTCCTTTTGGTTTAGCTACTCTACGTTCAAGGGCAAATTTCAGAGTCTTTTCTAACATCTATTTTGGTCTTTTCTTTCTTTTCTTTTTAATGACATTTTGCTTTCTTCATGTATGATGTCCTTGATGTCATTTTACAACTTATCTGGTCTTCAGTCATTAGTGTTCAATGCATCAAATCTCTTCTTAACATGGTCTCTAAATTCAGGTCAGATATACTCAAGGTCATACTTTGGCTTTCATGGAGTTGTTCTAATTTTCTTCAGCTTCAACTTGAACTTGCATATGAGCAATTAATGGTCTGTTCCACAGTTGGCCCCTGACCTTGTTCCGGCTGATGAGATTGAGCTTCTCCATAGTTTCTTTTCATAGTCAGTTTGATTCCTGTGTATTCTATCTGGCGAGGTCCATGTGTATAGTTGCCATTTATGTTATTGAAAAAAGGTATTTGCAATGAAGAAGTCATTGGTCTTGAAAAATTCTATCATGGGATCTCTGGCATCATTTCTATCATCAAGGCCATATTTTCCAACTACCAATTCTTCTTCTTTGTTTCTAACTTTACATTCCAATCACCAATAATTATCAATGAATCTTGATTGTATGTTTGATCAATTTCAGACCATAGAAGTTGGTAAAAATCTTCAATTTCTGGATCTTACAATTATTAGTGATTTAATTTTTTTATTTTTGAAAAAAATACAGTTTTTATTTCTTGTTTTCTTTTACAAATATGTTGTTTTAATAATCATAAAATAAGAGAAATGTTTTTAAAATATTATATAATTTTTTAATGTACAAAATGCTTTCAGATATTTAGTTATGTGTAATAGTTACATCTTGCTTTTTACCCTGTGAGAAGATGGTCGATCTTATCGGGATCATTTTACACATGTCAAACCTGATTATTCAAGCAAGTTCACATACAAGTTCACTCAGCTATTATTTTATCAACTTTGCGTTTTCCAATTCCTAAAGTAGTGCTCTTTCGACCACATCCTTCCCTTCAGCTGTTATGCATTACCGTAAATGCTATGCTTATCATTTTAACAATTAGCTACATTCTTCATATATACACAGTCCCCTTGTGTATACTATTTGTTTCACATGTAGCATAGCCATCTTCTCCCTATTTAAAAATTAAAAGGAACAAGGCCTATGATTACAGCAGTAAGCAGAAAATTATTCAGCAAGAATATTTCATTAAATTCAAAACTGACTTTTTTTTAAATTTAAGCCTGCAGGAAAGTATAAAGTTAAGTTTTTCCAAGAATCATGAGATATTTTATGCTTCACCTATTGGAATATTTTGGATATTACATCTTGCCTATAATACAGTAATATCAAAGAAGTTAAGAATCTCTACTTAAAATTATCTGTATGTATTCTCTGAATATTATACTTATGTTATAATTTGATATTAAAATGATGTTTTATATTAAAAGCATTATGTATATTAGACTACAGAAATACAAGAGAAATTTTGTTAACCAACTTGGTTAGTTTTTCTTTAAGGACTGTGCTTCAGGAAATATTTCTCAGTGAAAGCCCAGATAGTACAACCTGAGCACTGTAAAATAATAGGATTTCTATAAAATAATTCGAGGGCATAGTTAATAATTTGCTGAATGATTGTCTTATTTAGAGTTCAGGGATTGGTGATAATGTAGAAGCATATTGAACGTAAAGAAGAACTAGATCTTTCTTTACATTTGAATGCACGTGAGCATGAACAATTCTCTGTGGTCATAAACGAAAAAGTATCTACTCTGCAGGGAATACAATCAGAACCTTGAGGAAGAGACCATGAATTCTCTGGGCGTTTTGAGGCGCCATAGAGGAGAAGCTGTCTGAAGAGGTTTTAGTAGTTTTGTAATAGTAAGAACTTTCAAGGTGACAGCAGAAACTGAGCAGTCTTAAAGGAGTCATAGCATTGAAATATACATAATGTCAAGGAAATAGTTCCAGGTGAGGGAACAATATGACCGAAGACATAAATGTGGAATTGAACTGTGTGTTCTTTGGTCGGTAAGGATACTGGTGTGATGAGAGAGGACAGTGCAAGTTGAAAGTAAGATTAGATAAGTAGGATGGGACCATAACACTAAACAGAAGAGATGAGAGTTAAAATGTGGTGAACTATTAAAACATACTTGAGCAGATGAACGTTGTGATGACTTGTACCATCTGCATTGCACATTTAGTTTGACAGTAAAACCAGTTAGGTTTTGAAGTGTAAATTTGAAATGGGAAGAATTGGATTAGGCTGGTGGTGTCAAAAATAAATAAGAAGGGATGAGATCTCAAAAATTCAAGAAAATTTTTGACTGACCGGACATAGGGTATAAATCTATACTTTTATACTTTACAACATACTTTCTAATTTACTTTCAACCTCTTCTATCTTAGCTTCTATGAAACACACAGAATTCAGACCCAGAAGGAACTTTAGTTGTTGCTTATTGTAGAGATAAGGAAACTGAGTCCTTAGAGAAATGAACTTGCTGGTCCAGTGTTAGGCAGTGATGTAGTGCAAGAACCCTGGCTTTGGCATTAGGAGGCCTGGGTTCAACCTCAGGCTTTGCTACCCACTAGCTTTGTGACATCAGGGAAGTCTTCCAATCTCTAGGAAGCTAAATACCCGTCCCACCTATCTGCAGCTTTACAGGGCTGATGTGAGGATTAAGATGATTTGCCAACCGCCCAGCACTCTCCATAACTGTAAGGTATGACAATTATCAATAGGCAGACTGAACTAGAAGTAGGGTCTCCAGCCATTTTAGCCCGTGTTTGAACGCTTTTCTTTTGCTCAGGAATGTACTAAGTATGTACTCAAATATGATGCATGACAATGTCACATTCTTGATGTGGAAAAGATCTCAGAAAAATAGGACCCTAAGACCATCCCTCTAGACCAAGTGTTCTCACAGTCCTTAATCATAATTCTTGGAAATATTTTCAGAGATTCAGAAACCTATTTGGGTCTGAGATAGAAGTTTTGATGCTCTCCTTCTAAACCTAACCTGTTACCATATAAAGCTTACTTGGAGGTTTTGTATTTTATTGCATCAAAATAAAAACATTTGGATTCTTTTAATGGCCCAAGGCTATGCTATCAAGAATAATGAATGTACAGTAAATAGAAAGAGGTTAAAAGGTAGAAAACATTAAGGTTTTTAAAATGCATGGTCATTGTCATAAACCAGGCTATCTCACTGGGAAATAACGGTGACAGTTATGTGCACCTGGTCTGATCAGAGAGATGACTACTGCTGCCCTGGGGTTTCCTAAAGTGTCACTGACTAGGAGCAGAATTTTTCCCATAGCCTTAGAGAAAGCAGAGATGGGAGGCGACTTAAGTTATGAGTCTTATAAAGATGGTGAGGAAAGGAGTCATGTAGATCATTATACTTGGTACCTTGTATGGCAGCTATTTACATGCTTTATAACACTTTCAGTAGCCACATTTTTATCATATTAGATGTTTTATCTTTTTTGCTCCTTACTGATAATAGGGTCTTTGCCTCCTTTATACTTTTGACTGGTTATTGTTTTTATATAGTAAACAATTGTTTACTTTGTACTCAGCCTCTTCACTTAATTCTCTTATTGATTATAAGTGTTTTGGGGTTGATATTCTGATAATCCCTAGTAGACAATCATATTACTTTCAAATAACGACATATTTATCTCCTGTATTCCTATCTCTCTCTCTCTCTCGTTTCCTGTCGAACGGCACTTATTGCAATCACTGGACTTTGCAGAAAAATGGCTGTGGTGTTGCTGGTAGGCATCCTGCTCTTGTTTCTGACTTTTATGAGAACATTTCCACTGTTTAACTGTTAAGTATGATGTTTACTATTAGTTAATCATACGTAGTTTTAATTAGATTTTGATTTTATCAAATAACATTCTTGCAGCTGTTAACATGATAATATAGATTTTCCTCTTTGATTTATTATTATCTCAAAATAATTATAATAATAAATTTTTTATTGAATTATCCTTATTTTTCTAGACTTGGCTTCTGGAATACTATTGTCTTCAGGATAACTCCCTCCCCGCCCCCCTTTATCTTTCCTTCTTCGACTTTTTTGTTAGTTTTTTTCTCTCCAACTTCTCATATTCAAGTTCCCTGGGGTTCAATTTTTGATTTTTTTTTCCTATCCTTGAAACCATCTAGTCTTATAGCTTTAGATACTATCTGTATGCTGAAGACTCATAAATTTATATTTCTAGTTCAGACTAGCTACCTACTTGATGTCTCCTGGTTGATGTCTAAATTCATCTTAAATATGACACGCTCGGAACATTTCTTGAACTTCTTCTTTAACCTTGTTCTACCTGTAGCCTTCCCAATCTCAGCTGATGGGAGATTCATCCTTCCAATTTCTCAGGCTAAAAGCCCAGGAATAATCCTTGACTCTTCTCTTTTCCTATTCATCAGCAAATCTTGTTGGCTGTACTTTTAGAATATATCCAGACTCCAACCACTTCTCACTACCTCCACAGTTACTGCCCTGGTCTCCAAACCTAAGCTACCCATTTGTCTAGAGGGTGCAACAGCATCGTGTTTTCCCTGGTTCCACCCTTTCACACTATAGTCTACCTTCAACACAGCTGCCAGAGTAATCCTTTTAAAAGGATCTGCTCAAAACCCCTAATACCTCCCCATTTCATTCAGAGTAAAAGATAAAGTCTTTATAATGTAGCCCTAGAGGATTTGGCCCATTACCTCTCTTATCACATCTTCTACTTCTCCCCCACCTCATTCTGTTCCCACTACAATGACCTCCTCCTTGTTCCCTTGAACTCACCAGGCACAATCTTGCCTTAGAGCCTTTGCTCTGCCTGTATCCTTTGCCTAGAATGCTACTCCTCAAAATATCCAGAAGGCTTACTCCCTTATCTTCTTCATGTCTTCTTTCAAATACTGCCAATTCAATAGAGGACTATACATGAACTCCTTATTTAAAATTGCATCCCACCCTCTATATTCATCACTCCTGATCCACTGCTCTACTATTTCTTTTTCTGTATCACTCATCACTCCCTAACTTACTACACAATTCACTTTCTTTTTAATGATATCAATTGCTTATTGCCTTTCTTCCCCAGCTATAAAGTAAGTTCCACGAGGCAGAGATCTTTGTTTGTTGATATATTGCAAGTACTGAGAATGGTGCTTGGCATTATAGATTCTTAACAAACATTTGTTGAATTAATGAATAGATGCCTTGAGTCCCGCTTAATCATGTCAGATTCTTCCTTTGATTCATTACAGGATACGATTTTGCTTATAGGATATAGGATATGTTTTGCTTAAGGTTTTTACATATATGTTAGTGAGTTTTTTTTTTTTTGGTAATGTACTAGGTTTTAGTATCAGGATTATGGTAGTTTTTTCAAAAGAATCAGCAAATTTTCAAGATTTTTCTACAGTCAAAGTTAAAGTAGCATTAGGTATGATCTATGTTTTGAAGAAAAAATTCTGCCATGTAGATATCTGAACTTGGCCTCTCTTTGGACAACTTGTTTAATTATTTTTTGTTCTTGAGACAATTTTGACAATTTATTTGTCTAGAAAATTATTGTTTTCATCAGTAGTTCTAATTTTTGTGTTAGTTAGCATAGTATTTGCTTATAATTTAAAAATCTCCTCTGTAACCCCAGAGTGCATGGCCCCCGGACTCTCTGTCAACCCAGCACTAAAACCGTTCCCGAGGCCAACTCTTCAGTCAAAGATTAGACTGGACTGTGGGACATAAAGTGATACTCGTGAAGGGTGTGCTTCTTAGCTCAAGTAGATACATGAGACTAAATGGGCAGCTTCTGTCCAGAGGTGAGATGAGAAGGCAGAGAAGGTCAGGAGCTGGTTGAATGGACACGGGAAATCAGGGGTGAAAGGAGGAGTGCGCTGTCACAGTATAGGGAGAGCAATTAAGGTCACATAATAATGCATGTACAAATTTTTGTATCAGACACTACCTTGAATTGTAAACTTTCACTTAAAGTACAACAATAAAATAAAATAAAATAAAAAACTCTGTATCCTAAGTTATATATCCTTTCTCATTGTTCGTCACTCCATTACCCAGTTGCACACTGGGGCTCCAAAGTATAAAGGAAGTTACTTGTCATGGTTTCTTTTAAACATAATTTGTTTCAATGTCTGAATGTAGCATTTTTCCCAACTGAAAGTATAGCAACCACCTGAAAGTAAGTTCAATGTGTAAAATATCTTAAATCATGAATGAAAAACAAAAGTGAGATTTAATGATATTTATTGATTTTTAGAGCTAGGAGGGACTCTAGATATCACTTTGGCCAATGGCCTCATTTTTTACAATGAGGAACACAAGGCTCTGAGTAAGTGATTTCCCCAACACACCTATTTGTTGTTGTTAATATAAAAAAGGACATTTTCATTTGTTTGTAAAAGTCATAACTGCTTTTATTTTCAATTAATCATTTGCCAGAATTTTATATATATAAGTTAGTGATGGTATGGAATGCAGTATTTTAAGAAACAATTGTTTTCTCATATTGTGTTTTAGAAAAGTAACATGATGACATTCTGCTTTTGTTAGAGCAGGTAGACATATTGCAAAAAGCAGCCAATATTAAAGAAAAAGACTGGAGAGATGGGGGTGGAAATTCTGCCTTCAGTCAAAATTTTCCATCCAAATTCCTGAAATATATTTCTTTATCTGGGGATATTTGACAATGTCTAGAGAAATTTTTGGTTGTCACAACTTGAGTGGGGCAGTGCTACTGGCATCTAGTGGGTAGGAGCCAGGGATGCTGCTAAATATCCTACAATGCATAGGACAATCCCCCACAACAAAGAATTATCTGAAACAAAATGTCAATAGTGCTGAGGTTGAGAAAAAACGACCTAAGGTGATGACTCTTAAATTGATTGTACCAGTGCTATATTTACAGTTGCTTGGAATCACTTCAAAATGAATGCTGCATTGCATTTTCAATACAGCATTTCCCAAAGTGTATTCTGTAAAGCATGAGTCCTGTTGGATATTTCATGAGAAAAGGGTCAAATATGTTTGGGAAACAATGCATATTGCATTGCCCTCTTGAAGATCCACAATGACAGTTGGCATAGTAAAGGCTTTGGGAAGTCCTGCAGTGAGAATACATTTAACTTTGCTTAACCTAGCATAAGGAATCTTGTTGTCACAGTGGTTAAGAGTTTGGCTGCTAACCAAAATATCGATGGTTTGAACCCACCAACTGTTCCACAGAAGAAAGATGTGGCAGTCTGCTTCTGTAAAGATTACAGCCTTGGACGTCCTAGGGCACAGTTTTACTCTGTCTTATAGGATCACTGTCTTGGGCTGGGTTCTCTAGAGAAGCAAAACTAGTAAAGTGTATAAATACATACGTAGAGAGATTTATGTCAAGGAAATGGCTCATGTGGTTATAGAGGCTGGAATGACCCAACTTCGTGGGTCAGGATAGAGGCTTCCTGATTCACGTAGCTGCAGGGGCTGGTGAACACAAGATCAGCAGGTCAGAGAGCAGGGCTCTTGTTCACAGGCTGTGGAGACTGAAGATCAGTGAATCCCAAGATAGGCAGGCAAGACCACAGGTAAGCTGCTAGCTCAAGTCCCAAGAACTGGAGGTCGGACAAACAGGAGCCAACTGCAGGATCTGGAGTGAGAAAAGCCCATGAGTCTTGCCAGAATATCCACTTGCATTTGATGCAGGTCATATGCCCAAGGAAACTCTTTTTTCAACTGATTGGCTACTCACAGCAGATCCCATCATGGGGGTGTTCACATTATATCAAATCTCATCATGGAAGTGACCACAACATCATGTGACTGCCAAGCTTCGTCATAACTGCCAAACCACTGAGAATCATGGTGCAGCCAAGTTGACACAGAACCTTAACCATCACAGTTGCTATGAGTTGGGCTCAACAGCAATGGGTTAAACCTAGCATTAAAAAAAAAACCCATCACCAATGAGTTGATTTCGACTCATAGAGACCCTAGAGGACAGGGTAGAAATGCCCCATAGGGTTTCCAAGGTTGTAAATCTTTATGGAAGCAGACTGCCACATCTTTCTCTCAAAGAGCAGCTGATGGGTTCGAACTGGCGACCTTCCGGTTAGCAGCTGAATGCTTAACCACTGTGCCACCAGGGCTCCTTTTAACCTAGCTCGCCCTACCTTTATTATACCATGGAACATTTTTGATGTAGCCCTTTTGAACATTTCTGAGAAGCTTCGAGAAATGCGGCCACTATGCTTTACAGTTCTCCAAGCCCTCTCACATTTTATCTCATTTGATTCTAACAACTATTCTGTAAGATATAGTTCTAAAATAACCTCAGCATTTCCCCTAAAGAACTTTCCTATTCCAATTTATCCTACTTGAATATATTCTTAGATTACATTAAAAAAAAAAACTTCCTTCTTTATTTTGTATCAATTAAGATAAATCTTGTTATTTTTCTTATTATAAAAAACAGGTTATCATTAAAAATATAAAAAGCAAATAAGCAAAACAGAAAAAATCCTCCACAATTCCTCTATTGTTAATTCATTACTGTATTTATTTTCAGATTATTTTTACTGCCTATATATATATTTTATTGTACTTTACTTGAAGGTTTATAGAACAAATAGTTTCTCATTAAACAGTATGCATATTGTTTTATGACATTGGTTAACAACCCCATGACATGTCAACACTCTCCCTTCTCGACCTTGGAGGACCTTTTTTTTTTTTTAATGAAAATATGCGTAGCCAAAGATACACCGTTTCAAAAATTTCTACATGTACAATTCAGTGACATTGATTACATTCTTCCAGTTGTGCTACTATTCTCACTATCCTTTTCCAAATTATTCCATCACTGTTATCTTCAACTCACTGTCCCCTAGGCTTCCCATCAAACCTTTTGAGTTGCTGATGTCAATTTGATCTCACATAGATAATTTTTTTTTTTTGTACTTTAGATGAAGGTTTACAGAACAAATAGTTTCTCATTACACAGTTAGTACACATATTGCCCCATGACATTGGTTAACAACCCCATGACATGTCAATGCTCTCTCTTCTCAACTCTGGGTTCCCTATCACCAGCTTTCCTGTCCCCTCCTGCCCTCTAGTCCTTGTTCCTGGACTGCTGTGCCTCATTAGTCCCGTTTTGTTTTATGGGGCTGTCCAATTCCTGGCTGAATGGTGAACCTCAGGAGTGACTTCACCACTGAGCAAAAAGGGTGTCTGGGGGCCATACCCTCGGGGTTTCTCCAGCCTCTGCCAGGCCAGTAAATCTGGTCTTGTGTGTGTGTGTGTGTGTGTGTGTTAGAATTTTGTTCTACATTCTTTTCCAGCTCTGTCCAGGACCCTCTGTTGTGATCCCAGTCAGAGCAGTCAGTGGTGGTAGCTGGGCACCATCTAGCTGTACTGAACTCAGTCTGGTGGAGGCCTTGGTAGCCATTACTGTCAATATATTTTATAATAAAATAGCACTGTAAATGCTTTCTAAAAAATTGGATTTTTTTCAGTTAATATCATTTACATTTAGCATTTTCATTTAATGCTACTATTACTATGTCAGGATTATAGCAGAAAATGAACGTTCATGTATTATATTGGGTACCTGATTAGTATTTCATTACATAGCAATGAAATGCTATATTTAAGGAATCTCCTATAATTGGATACTTAGTCTTCAACTTTTCTTTTGTTAACTTACAGAATACTCTAATGAAGAAGCTCGTGCATATATCTTTTCACAGTCTTAATTATTTTCTTTGGAATAAATTCCTAGAAATGGAATTGTTGTAACAGTTGCTAGGTAAAGGAATGTGGTGATGATGGTGATACATGCACATTTTAAGGCTTTGGTACTGAAAAATTGCCTTTTGGAAAGGCTGTGCAACTTCACATTCCCGACAGTAATATACGAGTAACATTAGGTCTTGTATTCTTCTACTATTCAGATTTGTCTCTTTTTTTCATTTTCCCTACTATTAGACGTGGTCCAAACCCTTCCCGTCTGGCTTTCTGGTTGTCATTGCTGTTGTTCCTGTCTCCATTTCTTTGCTCATGTGGGCTCAACTCAAATTCTTATATCTCCATGAAGCTTTTCTTTGTCAATTAAAACCAAATTCCACACTTTACAGTTCAACATGTGATTCATTGCATCATATATACATGTCTTAACTACTTAACCAGCTTATAAGCACTACTAAAGCCCAGTTCTGAACACTCACTGTGTCTCTGTCACTGTGCTATGCCCTGGGGTTGCAGGAATAAAGCAGACACACAGTTTGTAAGGAAAATAGAGAAGAACAATGAAAAGCACTATGACAGCAGTAAATAGAACACTATGGGAGTAGAGACTGAGGGTTTGGGGTGCTAGGGAAAGCTTCCTGGAGGAGTCCTCTGAGGGGGGTTGTGAAGGATGAGTAGTTCTGACTAATGAAAGGTGAGTAGGTAAAAACATAGGAAAGTCTTGTGTTGTGAGTGTACATGTATGTTTGTGTGTGTATAATATGTCAGGGAAAGGAGAAGGAGAGTGTGAAATAAGAGGCAGGGAGAAGACAAGGCCTAAAGGAGCTGCATGAGTGATGTTAAGACATTTAGACTTCATCCTGATGACACCAGGAGACTCTTCAATGGTCTGAAGCAGGAGGGTAACTTGATGCGACTTGTTCTTTAGGATGATCACGCTGACAGAAATATGGAGGGTGGATTGACTAAGGCAAAGGATACTGGGAGGCCACACTTACATTCCTTTGCACCTGCTCAGTATTAAGCCCAGGGCTGGCCCCAAACACGTGCTTGTGTGTGTGTATTTCTACTCTTCACTATGTCACTGGTTTATCAGAGATTATTGGATGTTTTCATTACATTCCCTTGGACCTTAGCATCTTAATTAATAGCATAATTATATTCACAATTATATTCCTCATACAGCACTTATGGTAATGGTAATGAAATGGAGCATATTACGTGGTGAAAATGTGTCTAAAGTGGTAGGAAAGTTATAGTTTTTCTCCTCCCATTTGGCATGAGTGTATGTTTATGATGCACGTGTACCCTGCTATTTCTACCTCGAACTCATTTAATGAGGCTGTGATATGTAGGGCTGGTTTGTTTAATCATTTGAGTTGGCTCGGGAGACTTTTACTTGATTATACCCAGCAGAGAGATGAATAGAATTAGGTAGACAGCAAAGACTTTTCTCAGAGAAATCACATTTTTGTCAGGAAAGGAAAATCATTTTTATTCTCCTGAGAGAAAAGGAAGTTTTGTTTATGATATGATTTAATTTTTAGAAATTTAATTATAGCTTTTAATATAAAGCTTTGGATTCTGAAAACATAATAGTAATAACAATAGACACCATTGAATTCTCTGTCTTGTATGGAGATTTAGACTTAATTTAAGAACTCATTGTTTAACAATGAGGCTTAAAAATTACTTTTATTTACTACCTTACTCATATTTTAACTAGATAAAAGACTTTCCTATTTTATAGAGATAGCTTTTTTTTTGTGCATGCAGAGTTAAGATGCTGATAGCAACTTTTCACACTTTGTCAGCTAGCTTTACCTAGTTACAGAATAATTTACTTCACTGACAAAGGGTACTCAGCAACTGGAATTACACAGGAGAAAAAAATTCTTTAAATTCAAATTATTATATTATAATTACAAGCAGCTTGTATTAGTTTTCTTCAAAGAACCTTATTAAAATCCTTAAATAGTCTTGTCATCCACATGAGGTAGTTGCTTCTCACTTTAAGGATGTAGAAATTGAAGTTAAATGATTTGCTCAGAGTCAAAGGAAATGTCTTGATATTGAGAAAAGGTATTATTTCTTAGAAAAGCTTCTAGGGCTTTTCTTGGACCACTAGTCCAAACCCACACTCTTTTTCTGCAGTAAGAACATTGCCTACAACATAGATGGGCTGTCTGGGGCAATCAGGCGACTTTCAAAGGACCAGTTCTTGGGTAATCAATCTCAAGACTCTTTCAAGAAATCTGCTATCCCTGCAAAATCTAAATGAATGGTCACCCAGCATATTGGAAGAGAGATTGTGAAAATGTCACCCATTTGTCATGTAAACATTTGACAAGGCATCGGATGTCATCTCAAGGTTAACTATACTTGTTGTTGTTAGGCGCTGTAAAGTTGCTTCCAACTCATAGTGACCCTGGGCACAATAGAACAAAACACTGCCTGGGCCTGTGCCATCCTCACAATCATTGCTATGTTTGAGCTCATTGTTGCAGCCACTGTGTCAATCAATCTCGTTGAGGGTCTTCCTCTATTTTGCTGAACTTCTACTTTAGTAAGCAAGATGTCCTTCTCCAGGGACTGGTCCCTTCTAATAAAGTGTCCGAAGTACATGAGATGAAATCTCACCATCCTCGCTTCTGAGGAGCATTCTGGCTGTACTTCTTCCAAAACAGATTTGTTTGTTCTTCTGGCAGTCCGTGGTATACTCAATACTCTTTGCCGATACCATAATTCAAATACATCAATTCCTCTTTGTTCTTCTTTATTTATTGTCCAGCTTTTGCACGCATATGAAGCAATTGAAAATACCATGGCTTGGGTCAGGCACACCTTAGTCCTTGAGATGACATCTTTGTTTTTTAACATTTTAAAGAGATCTTTTACAGCATATTTGTCCACTACAATATGTCATTTGACTGCATTGGGGTTGATTGTGAATCCAAGTAAAATGAAATCCTTGACAACTTCAATATTTTCTCCATTTATCATGATATTGCTTATTGGTCCTGTTGTGAGGATTTGTTTTCTTTATGTTGAGGTGTAATCCATACTGAAGTCTGTAGTCTTTGATCTTCATCAGTAAGTACTTCAAGTCTCCTCACTTTCAGCAAGCAAGGTTGTGTCATCTGCATATCACAGATTGTTAATGGGTCTTTCTCCAGTCTTGATGCCAAGTTCTTCTTCATATAGTCCATATAGTTCTCTGATTATTTGCTCAGCATACAGATTGAATAAGTATGGTGAAAGAATACAGTCCTAACCTAAATCTTTCCTGATTTTAAACCAGTATCCCCTTGTTCTGTTCTAATGACTGCCTCTTGGTCTATGTACAGGTTCCTCATGAGCACAATTAAGTGTTTTGGAATTCCCATTCCCATTCTTTGCAATGTTATACATAAGGTATCCAATTGAAAGTCTTTGCATAGTCAATAAAGCACAGGTAAACAACTTTCTGGTATTCTCTGCTTTCAGCCAAGATCCATTTGACATCAGCAACAACTATACTTACATTCTTACAAACAGCAATTGATATTGAACATAAGTATCAAAAAGGAAGAAAACCTATACTTATCTACTGGCATTTAAACATTACAGGCACCTGATCCATGTTTCCCTGAAATACTAAGGTGGTTCATTGGCAAGAGCGGGGTTTTCTGACTATAAATAGGCACACAGATACATTGTTAAATTTTAATAGACAATAATTTTCACTGCATCAGTTTATTTTGAAATTTGTAGCATTTGATTTACCTTGTATTCTTTGCCACCCCCAAGGTCTTGTGCAGAAAAACATTTCTTTTTACTGAATATTTTTCTATATGGAGAAAAATGAGCCATTTAATGCTTCAGTTACATTAATAATCATTACCAATAGAGTCTAACCTGGCAACTGTGACAGTAACAGTCTACAGCGAGAATCTATGTTTCTGATGAAATGTGCAAGTCTACCTCTCATACCCCTTAATGATCCTTGCATGACTAATATGCAGTGACATTTAAGGAGCACTCATCTAAAACCGTTCGTATTCATTTTGAAAATATTCATCTGTGGCATATTCACCACCAAGAAATGCAGATGAAAAGTGATTAACCCTTTCCTCACTGGTCTTCATAGAATGTTATAGGGATTCATGCGTTGTGGTTGCACTATGCTAACAGGACCAATGCAATACTACATAGAGTAGATTATGGTTTTTAAGATGTAATCAAAGACTTTATTAGAAATGCAATCTCTGATATGATGAGAAGCTTTTGGGAGGCCTATAAAATGTGGATCCCAGAGTATAAAACAGTACTATGGAAAATAGCCTGTGGAGAACATTTAGAAAAGTGATTAGAATAATAAAGTGATGAAGGTACTGAGATGAAAGGGTCACTATATGATACAATTTATCACAGCATGATGGAAATGTTTAAAGGGTTTGTATGAGTTAATATGGCAGCAACTAGACTCATGAGAGTCTTCAAGTTATTTTAAGATAGTATATTTGGAAAGGTTTTGTAAGTGACATTGTTCCATTTGATTTCATTAATGTTGATTCTCCTTTGTAAATAGCTGTGAAATGGTAGTAGGAGTGTCAGAACCTAACTTGAGGGGGATAATGAGACTCCAGATTAGCCTAATGCCGATCCCTATGAGTTGGAGGTCAGACATACCTCCAGTCTCCAACATTTTTACCAATTCTGACAACAACCGTCCTCCCCACGGCACTCTCTACTCTTCTGCTGGGTTTGATAATTCGTTGCAGTGGCCACATAGAACTCACATACTGTACTTACAGCTAAGTGGTTTATTAAGGAAGTAACAGGGTACGACTTGAGATCAGGATCAATAGGCTACAACTCAGGATCAGGATCAGGAAGCATGTAAGCAAAGTCTGGAAAGCTCCTCAGTAAAGGAAATCACATCTCATCCATCTTCAGTGCAGGATAGCTCTTTCAGCTCCTCTTGGCCATGAAATGAAGCAGGCCCTTCTCTCTGCTCTGCATGCCGCCTCTCAGCCATGCAGGCCTCCTCTCAGCCCTCTGAGGACAGGTTTCCTCTCAGCCCTCTGAAGACAGGCCTCCTCGTAGCCCCTCAGGACAGGCCTCTCTGTCTTTGGCCTCCCTGCCTTCAACACTGACTCTGTCACAGGGCCCCTTCCAGGCCTCTCACAATCTTCAGTGTTACAGCCCTTGACCTATTACCACGCTTTTAGGAGGTTCCTGCTCTCCTCTCTTTCTCTGCTTCTTCTTTCTTCTTGCCTTTTCTCTTTTCTGTTTCTTTTTTTTGCTTCTGCTTTTGTCTGCCAACCTATGTGGGGTTGGCTGCATATATAAGCAAACTCCCGGTCAATTCAAGGCATGGCCCTCCCACCAGGACCCACAGACACTTTATCTGCATAGTCGATAGTCACTTCATTGCATAGTATATTGACCAATACCTGCAAGGTGCATACCAATCACAGGGTAGGCTACAGCCCAGGACCAGACAAAAAGTTGTTTACAGCTTAGTCAGGAAATGTCAGTCAACCAAGGCAAAAGTAACAAACCCTCTGGGGTAGAAAACTAGGGCAGAGGTAACTCCTCGGAGCTTAGGGGAAAAAATCTCTGAAGATATTTTCCCAAAGAACCAAAGGAAAATGCCACATAAAGGAACTCATTTCACCACACCAACCAAGTCTATATATTAAGTGGAATTTTTCGTCTCCCTCCCTCTCCTCCTCCTCCTTTTTCCCTCCTCTCTCCCCCTAATTCTATTTTTAACTTCCCATCCTGAACTCCAGAAGAGCAGAGAGAGAAGAAAGGGCTCCATATTGCATCTTGATTGTATTCACCTCCAGGTGAAGAAATTTCCAACATCTCTGTTAGGTGTTATCCAGCTTCTTTTTGATGGGAAGAAAGCATATTACCTTCCCAAACAGCCCACTGTATTTTTTTTTTCCCTCTGTCGAATAATTGTTGCAATATTCTTTCACATATTTAGTTCATTTCTATAATTTCTACCTCCGGATTCCCAGCAAATTTAGGGCTCTCTTCGAGCATCCCCTCTTCTGTGTCATGTTTCTACCTAGTGCCCATCTCAATTTCCTCACTATACTACCATTATTTTAATATATTTGCTCCTTCACTTGTCTTTGATTTTATTAATCTCAGCGCGTTGCTTAGTGCCTGGCACAGTATAGGAAATTAGAAAGCATTTGTTGAACCCAGGAGTTAATGCCCCTTCTCTGTCTGATTGTGATTGTCTTTACTGCCAGCCTCTTGTGTCCAGCTAGGTCTGGACTGAACAACTGCATGAAACTGTGACTTGCCCATACCATACTCTGGACCAGAAACTTATTTCCCCAGTTAGATTTCCAATGGTTTGCTTTGTCCCATTTAGAATATGATGGGATCTACAGAGGAATTTTGAATGTCATCTAACCAGAGATGTTACCTTCTAGCCCCAACTTCAGGTGCTGCAAGAGATTTTACACACACATATGCAGGACCAGTTGACATGTTAAGGTAAGCTGATAGAATGTCAAATGATGTTTCTATTCTCCATCACATATTTTAAAGTTTACATGTATGTGTTTTAAAATTATGGATTTTTAAATATCCATTTTTCATTTTCTTTTAAAATTCACGCAATTTATTAATCACTAGGCCTATACTGAAGCATATGAAAGTAGTAGTTTTCATTTTTATGAAATTTTTTAAGACATTGAGACTATAAATGACAATGTGTCCTCCTGTTAAAACCAAAACCAAACTCGAGACCACCGAGTCAATTCTGACTCATAGCAGCCCTATAGGACAGACCAGAATTGCCTTATAGGTTTTCCAAGGCTGAAATTTTTAGGGAAGCAGACTGCCACACAGGAGCCTAACTACAGAAAACAGTGCCTAGGGCAATTAGTGTTAAATTGCTGAATGATCTCTCACAGCAGGCAATGGAAACTGTGATGACCAATAAACAAAACCAAACCCAATACCATCAAGTTGATTCAGATGCATAGTGACCCTATAGGACAGAGTAGAACTGCCCCATAGAGTTTTCAAGGAGCAGCTGGTGGATTCAGAATGCTGACCTTTATTGGTTAGCAGCCTGAGCTCTTAACCACTTGGCCAACAGAAACTGCTAACTGGTGCCTGCATCAAGTGGTGCTCGGGAGAATGCCCAGGGCACTGCATCCTACCTGCTCCCAACTAGTTAGGCCTATGCTGCCACATCTTTCTCCCCTGGAGCAGCCGGTGAGTTTGAACCACAACCTTTCAGTTAGCAGCCTAGCACTTTAACCACTGCACCACCAGGGCTCCTTTGTCCTCCTATTATTGTTGTTGTTGTGTGCTGTCGAGTCAATTCCAACTTATAGCCACCCTATAGGATGGAATAGAACTGCCCTATAGGGTTTCCAAGGAGAGGCTGGTGGATTTGAACTGCCGACCTTTTGGTTAGCAGCCTGAGCTCTTAACCACTGCACCGCCAAGGCTCCTTTGTACTCCTATTAGAGGGTCATATTTAGGAACGTTTCACAGGGGAATGTGGTGATTGGTAACTGGAGTCAAGAAAGCAAGAGTTAGGAAAGGCTGGAGAAAAGGGCACATAAGAGAGACAAGTTGTTACCAAAAGTCTATGCATAAACATTTTTATGATTAAAATAAACAAAGACAGATGGGTGAGACTTAATCAAAGCAAGAGAGAATGAGTATGAGTGCTGGCTGAGAAAATGAGAAGTAGAAGACTTCGTTGAAATCTTAAATTTTGAGACTGAGGGGAGGACAAGCACATGGGGTCAAATCTGAAAAGTAATTGTTAAAATCAAGAATTTAGTGCCTTGAATAGAGAGGGAAAGATGCAGCTGGGAGGGGGAAAAGAATGGGGAGGAAGTAAAATTAGTCACAGATGTGAGTTGTTAGGGAATTCAATACTTGTTGATTTGCTATTTGGAATGATGGTACATCCCCAGGTTGAGCAATCAGTTCCACCTCAATTAGAGTTCAGAGTCATGGAGGAAAGAAGGAGATGGAGTGAAACCTCACTCTGGATCAGTTGTTCTCTATATTGGATGCACATTGGGATAAGCTGTTGTTGTTAGGTGCCATGAAGTCAATTTCAACTCACAGCAACCACAGATGACAGAGCAGAACTGCTCTGTAGGGTTTTCTAGGCTGAAATCTTTATGGAAGCAGATTGCCATGTCTTTCTCCCACAGAGTTGCTGGTGGGTTTGAACCACTGACCTTTCAGTTAGCAGTTGAGCACTTAATCATTGCACCATTTGGGCTCCTTTTTGGAATAAGCTGGGGAGCTATATAAAACAAACAAACAAATGAACAAAAAGTGGTGCCTGGTCCTATCTCCAGAGACGCTAACTGGTTGGGAGTGTGGCTTGTTGTTGTTAGTTTCCATTGAATGGATTCTGACTTATGGCGATCTGTGTATGCAGAGTAGAACAGCTCCATAGGGTTTTTAAAGCTGTGACCTTTTGGAAGCAAATTGCCAGCCCTGTCCTCTAGGGTACATCAGGTGGATTTTAAAAGTCAACCTTTCAGCTAGGTTGAGTGCTTAACCATTTGCACCACCCAGGTACTTCTGGAGTGTGGCTAGTGGGCTGATTTTAAAAGCTCTCCAGCTGATTCAAATGTGCAGCCAAGGTTGACAACCACTGCTCTGGAATTAGAGAAGGCTAATACTAGTGTTTTAGGAAAACAAAGAACGTTGGTTAGAATTCTGCACTTAGAGTTCAAATGGTATTTGAGTGAGGAAAATGAGAATTTACAGGGAGGGATATAGAGAAGTTACTTAGACCTGTACCAGGGATAACAACATTTTTATAAGGTAAAAATAAGAAAGAAGAGTGAAATAGGGAGGCAGGAATGTGGAGATGAAAGCAGTATCATCTAAAGATAACACAAAATTCATTTGTACATTTATTCATTCACTCAACAACTATGTACTAAATACCTAACATACCCCTGGCACTGAGTTTACTATTAAGGATTCAGAAGTAAAGAATAAGGTCACAGCTTCTTAACTAATGGAGCTAAAATTTTAGACATAGGAGAGAGAGAGAGAGAATGAGATGAGAGAGACTGAAACAGAGGAAGAAAGAGGAAGAGAGAGGTGGGTCAGTTTTGAAAACAACTGTGGGTGTGGCAAATGGGACACAGCTAACTGGAATCAAATAGTTAGAAACTGACTTTTTGAGAGAGTTGCATGCCAAGGAAATCAGGAGCCTTGACTAAACATGATTGTAACTGTTTGGGACATACAATGATCCTCGGGTCCCCAAACCTTTAAGGGTAGGAAGCAGGCTCAATGCCCAAAGTAATCATTTTCTCCAATGATCTTTTTAGAAGTGGCCAAGTTGGATGATGGAAAAGGAAGACCCTCCCAGGGGGCAGAGCCAAGGTTAATAAACTTAGGAGTTGCTCTCCAGGAGGTTCTGGGAGACCTGGGCCTAATCAAAGAACATTCTCTACTCCCATGATTGGGAACCTTGCTAACTTCTCTCTACCCCAGTGCGATTTCATAATTACTCTAGAACAGTGAGTGCTGAGTGTCTTCCTCACATTTTTCAACACTGAATGAGAATGTTTATTGCAGTTATCCTGTCCCTATTCCACCATTGTATTTAGGGTGAATGTGGGGAAGATAATTTATTTTTTTAGTTCATAGTCTCCATATTAACAAAACTCACACACAGACTGAGAGTTTATCACACATCACCCAGATATTTTGGACTTTTGACCTCGGTACCATAGCTGGATGGAATGTTGGGTTGCCTCCATGGAGAAGGGTGATTAGATATTGGGCCTGGGGAAGAGGGTAAATGGAATATTTGATGACCAGAGGGGCAAACAGGGATAGTCATTAGTGCGGAATGCCAAAATTTCCTGGTTCTTCTCCTTTCTCAGTCACTCAGATCTCATGATGGTTTGTTGCTTCAATATTACCTATCCTATTTTGACTGCTTTTGGAGGCTTTTGAAGAGACCTAGAGAGAGATAAATATGGCCATAAATAGAGTAATGGCAGTAAATATGGAGAAATGCTGTAATTCAAGATATTGTATACTTGGATGTGGGGATGATTGCAAGGCTGTATAGTGATGTTTTTTATTGGGATGGGGAAGAATGAAAAAGGACTGATTGAGCAGACAAATGTTGAACTTTGGGCATGTTAAGTTTGAGATGTGTGCAAAATATCCAACTAAAGATACTAAATGTTGTTGTTAGGTGATGTCGAGTCGGTTCTGACTCATAGCGACCATATGTACAACAGAACGAAACACTGCCCAGTCCTGCATCATCCTTACAATCCTTGTGATGCTTGAGCCCATTGTTGCAGCCACTGTGTCAATCCATCTCATCTAGGATCTTCCTCTTTTTCGCTGACCCTCTACTTTACCAAGCATGATGTCCTTTTCCAGTGACTGATCCCTCCTGATAACATGTCCAAAATATGTGAAACGTAGTCTTGCCATCCTTGCTTCGAAGGAGCATTCTGGGTGTACTTCTTCCAAGACAGATTCGTTCATTCTTTTAGCAGTCCATGGTATATTCAATATTCTTCACCAACACTACAATTCAAAGCCATCAATTATTCTTTGGTCTTCCTTATTCATTGTCCAGCTTTCGCAGGTATATGAGGTGATTGAAAACACCATGGCTTGGGTCAGGTGCACCTTAATCTTCAAGGTGACATCTTCGCTTTTCAACACTTTAAAGAGGTGTTTTGCAGCAGGTCTGCTCAGTGCAATGCATCTTTTGATTTCTTGACTGCTGCTTACATGGGAGTTGATTGTGGATCCAAGTAAAATGAAATCCTTGACACCAATATTTTCTCCGCTTATCATGATGTTGTTTATCGGTCCAGTGGTGAGGATTTTGTTTTGTTTATATTGAGGTGTAATCCACATAGAAGGCTGTGAGGTCTTTGATCTTCATCAGCAAGTGTTTCAAGTCCTCTTCCATTTCAGCAAGCAAGGTTGTGTCATCTGCATAACGCAGGTTGTTAATGAGTCTTCCTCCAATCCTGATGCCTCATTCCTCATAGAGTCCAGCTTCTTGGATTATCTGCTCAGCATACAGATGGAATAGGTATGGTGAAAGGATACAACCCTGATGCACATCTTTCTTGACTTTAAACCACACAGTATCCCCTCGTTTTGTTCGAACAACTGCCTTTTGATCTGTGTACAGCTTCCTCATGAGCACAATTAAGTGTTCTGGAATTCCCATTCTTTGCAATGTTATCCATAATTTGTTATGATCTACACAGTGGAATGCCTTTGCATAGTCAATAAAACACAGGTATTCTGGTCTTTCTGGTATTTTCTGCTTTCAGCCAGGACCCATCTGACATCAGCAATAATATCCCTCGTTCCTCGTTCTGTTCTGAATCCGGCTTAAATTTCTGGCAGTTCCCTGTCAATGTACTGCTGCCGTCACTTTTGAATGATCTTCAGCAAAATTTTACTTGCATGTGATATTAATTATATTGTTTGATAATTTCTGCATTTGTTTGGATCACCTTTCTTAGGAATAGGCATACATATGGATCTCTTCCAGTCGGTTGGCCAGGTAGCTGTCTTCCAAATTTCTTGGCATAGATGAGTGAGCACTTTCAGCACTGCATCCATTTGCTGAAACCTCTCCACGGATATTCCATCAATTCCTGAAGCTTTGTTTTTTGTCAGTGCCTTCAGTGCAGCTTGGACCTCTTCCTTCAGTACCATCGGTTCCTGATCATATGATACCTCCTGAAATGGTTGAACATTGACCAGTTCTTTTTGGTACAGTGACTCTGTGTATTCCTTCCATCTTCTTTTGCGCTTCCTGCATTGTTTAATATTTTCGCCGTAGAATCCTTCAGTATTGCAACTGGAGACTTGGATTTTTTTCTTCAGTTCTTTCAGTTTGAGAAATGCTGAGTGTACTCTTCCCTTTTGGTTTTCTACCTCCAGGTCTTTGCACATGTCGTTATAATACTTTACTTTGTCCTCTAGAGCCGCCCTTTGGTATCTTCTGTTCAGCTCTTTTACTTCATCACTTCTTTCTTTTGCTTTAGCTACTTGACATTCAAGAGTAACTTTCAGAGTCTTTTCTGACATCTATTTTAATCTTTTCTTTTGTGTCTTTTTAATGACCTCTTGCTTTCTTCATGTATGATGTCCTTGATGTCATTCCACAACTCGTCTGGTCTTTGGTCATTAGTGTTCAATGCGTCAAATCTATTCTTGAGATGGTCTCTAAATTCTGGTGGGATATACTCAAGGTTGTACTTTGGCTCTCATGGACTTGTTCTAATTTTCTTCAGTTTCAACCTGAATTTGCATAAGAGCAAGTGATGGTCTGCTCCACGTTCAGCCCCCGGCCTTGTTCTGACTGATGATATTGAGCTTTTCCGTCTCTCTTTCCACAGATGTAGTCCATTTGATTCCTGTGCATTCCATCCGGCGAGGTCATAGTTTACATTGGTGAAAACAGGTATCTGCAATGAAGAATTTGTTGGTCTCACAAAATTCTGTCATGCGGTCTCTGGCATCATTTCTATTACCAAGGCTCTATTTTCCACCTACCGATCCTTCTTTGTTTCCAACTTTTGCATTCCAATCACCAGTAATTATCAATGCATTCTGATTGCCTGTTCGATCAATTTCAGATTGCAGAAGTTGGTAAAAATCTTCCATTTCTTCATCTTTGGCCTTAGTGTTTGGTGCGGAAATTTAAATAACAGTCATATTAACTGATCTTCTTTGTAGGAGTATGGATATTATCGTAGCACTGACAGCATTGTACTTCAGGATAGATTTTGAAATGTTCTTCTTGATGATGAATGCAATGCCATTCCTCTTTAAGTTGTCATTTCTGGCATAGTAGACCATATGACTGTGTGATTCAAAATGGTCAGTAACTGTCCATTTCAACTCACTAATGCCTAGGATATCGACATTTATGTATGCCATTTCATTTTTGACAATTTAAAATTTTCCTAGATTCATACTTCATACATTCTACATTCCAATTATGAATGGATGTTTGAGGCTGTTTCTTCTCATTTTGAGTCATGCCACATCAGCAAATGAAGGTCCCGAAAGCTTGTATCCATTCACGTCATTAAGGTCAACTCTACTTTGAGGAGGCAGCTCTTCCCCAGTCATCTTTTGAGTGCCTTCCAATCTGGGGGGCTCATCTTCTGGCACCATATCAGACAATATTCCACTGCTATGCATAAGGTTTTCATTGGCTAATTCTTTTCAGAAGTAGATCCCTGGTCCTTCTTCCTAGTCTGTCTTAGTCTGGAAGCTCAGCTGAAACCTGTCCGCCATGGGTGACCCTGCTGGTATTTGAATACTGGTGGCATAGCTTCCAGCATCATAGCAACACACAAGCTCCCACAGTATGACAAACTGACAGATGCGAAGGGGAAGATACTAAATAGGCAGCTGGATATGTGACTCTGGGGTTCAAGGTAAAGATTCCTGCTAGAGATTTAAATTTTTGAGAGATAAACATAAAAACCTGTTGCTGTAGACTCAATTCCAACTCATAGCAATGCTATGGGACAGAGTATAACTGCCCCATAGGGTTTCCAAGGAATGGCTGGTGGATTCGAACTGCCAACCTTTTGGTTAGCAGTCAAGCTCTTAACTACTGTGCCACCAGGGCTCTGGATACCTAAGATCTCCTAAAGCAAGAAGGGAAGCCTGGCCATTACTGAGCATTAAGGATTACCAACATTTATAAATTTTGTGGGGGTGGGGTAGGTTGGGAGAAGGAGACCGACAAGGAGTGACCAGAGAAGTAGAAGGAAACTCAAACAGTATGGAGTTCGGCCCTCAGCAGAGGGATGGAGTTGTCAACACTGATGAATGCTTTTGAAAAGTAAATGTTAAGGACCGTGAATTGTTCACTGGAGTGATGGAGACAGAAACCAGGCTGAAGTGGGTTGAAGAGTGAATAGGAGGTGAGAACATGAAGGTAGTTCAATAACACCTTTTCAGGAATTTGGCCACGGAAAAAGACAGGAAATTTTGGGGTGGAGAGAGTTTTTTTTTTAATCCACGATAATACAGCATGTTGTATAAACATAGAATTGACTCAGTAGAGAGAGGAAAACTGCTGATGCAGATTGGGGAGGAATTGACCAAAGTGGTTGTCTTAGTCATCTAGTGCTGCTGTAACAGAAATACCACAAGTGGATGGCTTTAACAAACAGAAGTTTATTCTCTCACAGTCTAGTAGGCTAGAAGTCCAAATTCAGGGCATCAGCTCCAGGGGAAGGCTTTCTCTGTCAGCTATGGAGGAAGGTCCCTGTCATCAATCTTCCCCCAGACTAGGAATTTCTCTACGCAGGAATCCCAGGTCCAAAGGACACGCTCTGCTCCCGGAGCTGCTTTCTTGGTTGTAGGAGGTCCCCACCTCTGCTTGTTTCCCTTTCCTTTTATCTTTTGTAAGATAAAAGATGACATAGGCCACACTCCAGGGAAACTCCCTTTACATTGGATCAGGGATGCGACCTTAGTAAGGGTGTTACAATCCCACCCTTAACATAATCTAATCTTGCCTCATTAACCACGGGCAGAGATTAGGATTTACAACACATAGGAAAATTATAATCACAAAATGGAGGACAACCACTCAATACTGGGAATCATAGCCTAACCAAGTTGACATATATTTTGGGGGGACACAGTTCAATCCATGACAGTAGTGAAGTTTTTGAAAGGTGAGAGAAGGGGTGGGAACCTGAGCACACAAGAAGGAATTATGCTTTGATAGGAGGAGGGAAAAAGGGAAAAATGGATGCAGATGCCAGTAGGTTTATAGGTTTAGGGCTGAAAATATAAAGCAGATTATTGACATCCTTATTTTCAGAAAATAATGAGGTGAGACAGGTATACTAGAGGAGGATGAAGTAAGTATGAAGTAGTTCTTCGTGAGTTAGAAAGTAAGACTACTTGAGAAACAGCGTCGGATTGCCAGGCAGTGGTAAGCTTCTAGGAGTCCTAGTGGTCCAAAGGTTAAGCATTCGGTTGCTAACCTAAAGGTTGGTGGTTCAAACCCATACAAGTGGCTCCATGGGAGAAAGACCTAGCAATCTGCTTCTGTAAAGATAACAGCCCAGGAAACCCTATGGGGCATTTCTACTCTGTCCTATAGGGTCAGTGACATACAACACAACAGTGAGCTTCTACCTAAGATTTGTAATCATAAATTTAAAGTGAAACCAGTCAGTTGGGTGGAGTAATTTCCTAATTTTTCTTTAGGAAAGTTAAACTGTTTATGTGTAGGCATAGATAAGTATCTTATTCATGAGTTTGGTGGAGGTTGAAAAGAGTAAGGGAATTGAAGGTATTTGCAAGGCAGGGAATAAAATATTGGATCTTGGTTATATGGGCTTGTGATGGTTAAAGTTGTGTGTCAACTTGGCTGAGCCATGATTCTCAGTGGTTTAGCAGTTATGTAATGATGTAGTTTGGCAGTTATGTAATGATATAGTCATCCTCCATGATGTGATCTGATACGATCAGACAATCAGTTTAAAGGAGAGTTTTCTTGGGGTGTGGCCTGCATCCAATATATATATATATATATATATATATATATATGGATGTTC
>NW_004443953.1:9350665-9380768 GCF_000243295.1 Trichechus manatus latirostris
TATATATATATATGGATGTTCCAGCAAAGCTCACTTGCTTGCTCTGGATCCTGCATCTGGCTCATCATCAACTGATTTCCAGTTCTTGGGACTCAAGTCAGTTGCCTGCTGTACTGCCTGCCGATCTTGATATTCGTCAGTCTGTGCTGCCTGTGAGCCAGTGGCCTGTCGTCTTACCTGCTGATCTTGGGATTCGTTTGCCTCCAAAGCCTATGAGCCGGCAGCCTGCCATCTTACCTTCTGATCTTGGATCCATCAGCCTCTGCAGCTCATGAACCAGTGGCCTGCCATCTGTGATCTTGGGTTCTTCAGCTCCTACAGCTATGTGAGTCAGGAGAGGCCTCTAGCCTGATGTCTGACCCATGAACTTGGGACTTGCCATCTTTTACAACCATGTGAGCCATTTTCTTGAGATAAATCTCTCTCCTTCCCTCTCTCTCTCTCTACATGTATACATGCTTCACTGGTTTTCTTCTCTAGACAATCCAGCCTAAGATGGAGCTGGACAAAGAGAGCAGTGAAGCCAGGAGGGATTTGAAGAAAGGAAAGGGATTAATGGATTTGAGGTTTAACTGTGTCAAAAGGAATAGGTTAGTAGTGGTATTTAAGAGCCTGAATTGGAGGGATGGGAGGTGTGAGAGTGGGAATCTTGAAACTGAGTTTTCAGAAGTATTGCAGCTTCTGTTGATGACAAGATGGGGCCAAAAGAATGAGTGGCAGAGGTGGAGGGAAAGTTTCTGGAGATGAGATTAAAAAAAAATTAAGAAAAAAGAAGAGCAGCCATGGTTCATTAGAGTGGATGTTGAAGACACTGAGAATGAAGATAGCAGTGTGGTCAAGGGAAAATGGTGAACCAGGAGTGAAAACATTTAACAAATAATTGTGAGTGACTAGGGATTTGGCAGATGATTGCAAATAGTATGGGGATAGACTGATATATCCATCAGCAGAAGCTCAAAGGAGCAGGAATTTTTTTCAAGAGGGAGGAAAAACATGAGGTAGAATGATGGGAACCAAAAAGATCAGCCATCAAGTCTCCTATTTCCAGGCCTGTCAGGGCGAGAGTGCAGGGTGAAGTAAACAAACAAAGGCCACCCCTCAAGAGAGTTTCAGGGCAGATGATATTCAAACAGACTTCCTTTAAAAGAAGAGGTGAAGAAATATTCCAAGAGGAAGTTGAGGATAAGGAGAATTTGCTGATCCCAGAGAGAAGTTCTAGATAGCACACTGGGAAGGTTTGGGAGAGAGAGCAAGCGTGAGAGACTGGGTCAGCTTAGGGGCTGTGTGGATATGAGAAAGTACATAATAATGTGTAATTGGGGGAGAATTGGAAGGCAATAAGTTTTGAGTAGAATCTTTTTCTATAGTCATCTATAATATCTCCATTCAGGGCTCCAATTTGCCCTCATCATTACATTTCTGACCCTAATTCGCCCCACATCTTTCTGTTACGTCCTCTTTTTTGCTACAGGAAGAACAGGACTGTGTCTGTACTGGCGTTTCTTACCCACACTAGATGTCACTGTTGCTTTCCTGCTAATTTCTGTCCTTCCTTAACTTATTCAGTGTAACTGCTCAATGTGGCAGTGATCACTCCTGGGGCCGTCCCTTGCTTACCCACACAAAGACACACACACACAAGATTTATGAGACTCTGTGCTTATAAAACCACAGAGGTGTTAAATAGCTTAGGGTTAAACAGAGCTTCTTATGTCTGTGTTCTAAGAAGCTTATTATTTAGGTTTATCAACATTTAGGAATTAGAAGATTGAGCCAGCACTCAGACTGGAATTCTCTGCAGAAAACACATCTACTCCCCCCTGTGAAAATATGCATTTTACACTTAAATTCAAACTTGGTTAATGAGCTGCTTCTTCACCCTCTGTTGTAGGGAGCAGGCAACCTAATATGAACCTCCATTACCTTGATGTGTGGAGAGTAAATTTTCTGGCCTGAGCTTGGGAGCAGCATTACCAAATGAGAATGTCTTCTTAAGGTCTATGTTAACTCTGGATGGTTCCTTAGTCCAGGGAAGAGTATGGAAGATCCTGTGGGCATAGGGAAGTCAAGGATGGTGTCCAGGAAACTGGCACCTAAGCCTGAAGTGGAGGGAACAAACACTATAAGTCACCTTTACTAGAGAAATAGCTGTGGAGCTATTCTTTCTTTGTGGCAGCTTCCTACTCAGGAAAGGAGAGGAATATTCAGAAAGGAGAGTGAAGGAGGGTAGTAGAGATATTATCTTTTGGCGGTTTCAAAAGAACACCAAGCATTCATTTTGTTAGTTAGTCAAGAAACAAACACTTATTGAGTAACTACCAAGTATCAAGTACTATTTGAGATATTGGGGATGTGGTGGTAAACAAGGTTGAATAGGTTCCTGCTTGCAGGAGCTTAATTTCATTGGGGGATCAAGCAACAGAAATACGTATGCAAGATAATTTCAGACAACTGCTCTGCAGAAAACAAAACAGAGTGACAGGATAAAGAGTACATGAGTGGTGGTAGCATCTAAACTGAGACCTGACTGATAAGATCTAACCAAGAGACCACCTGGGGAAGAAGATTTGGGCAGAGGGAAAACTGAAGCAGATGTCCTATGGCAGGAAATCCTTGCATTGTTCAAGGAAGAAATGAAGGCTCAAATGGCCAGTGCATAATGGGCTAGGGCAGAGTGGTTTGAGGTGAGGTTTGAGAGGTGGAGGTGAGGTGCAGATTATGAGGACCTTGTAGGCTATGTGTATAGGCTTTGGATTTTATTCTAAGTGCAGAGGCAGATGGTTAAAAGTTTTGTGAGGAGTGCTGAGGTGATTTGATTTGTTTTAAAAAGATCACTCAGAATGTTGACTAGAAAATGAGTGGGGGCCAGAATAAAGAGCAGGGATAACAGTTAGGAGGCTAATGCAGTGGGGGGGGGGGGTGATGGGTTGGGCCAGGGTGGTGTGGGTGGAGATTTGAAATGACTAACAATGGGCAGCTTTTGACCATCAACCCTACTTTTTATAGTCTGTAACTTGAAGTTTCAGCATAATTTTTCATTATTATTGGTCTGAGATGAGTAATTGAGAAGGGGGCAAAGATGAGGAAGAGGATGGGGAACCAATCTTACAGGATCAGGAAAGAATTCAATTGTATTTCCCCAACCACTGCTCTGATTGTCTAAATCATTAGCATTTTTCAGACTGGAGCAAACTTGCTAACATTATTCTCAGGATAAAGATGAGATCATAATTATTTTCTCATTATACGTTACAAAGGCCAGAAAACAATAGAACGACACCTAGGTGCTTAGGTAGATTGGGAAAGATTTGGGTCTTTTAATAAAGTCCTGGATAGACAAGATGGAAGAGAGCTAACCTTAGCCGTGTTACCTTCCTTAACATAAGTTCCAGCAAATGTATGTACGGGAAGACAAGAAAGACTGGGAGGGGTGGTAGTGGTGGTGGTGGTGGTGTGTGTGTGTGTGTGTGTGTGTGTGTGCGCATGTGCACCCACACACATAACCAGAGACAAAATGTATTGTTGTGTAACGGGCTTAACTGGCAGATGGACCTACAGCATTTATAAGCTTTTACTTTGTGTTACCACTGTGCTCTCTGATTTATATCTAGTACCTTATTTAATTCTCACATTAGCCTTGTGAACTAATGATATTAGTATATACATTTTACAGATGAGGAGGGCAAGATTCAGAATGGTGAAAACCACATGGTTGGTAAATAGTAAAATCTGTACTGGAGCTTAGATATGTGATCCTAAAAATTGTTATATTGCCTCCTAAAGTCTTGTTTTAGTTACATTTTTTTAAACGTACATTTTTACTTAAAGTTGGGCATCTGTGAATTTTATCTCAGCATTTATTCTTTATAAAGAAAACTTTTCTAAGAGCTAGAAATATATTTCTATATTATTAGTGACTGATCCTCCGTTATACTTGTTAAATAATATATAATAACACAATTACAATTTTAATCTTTAACAATTCTAACTATTCTATTTCTAAAGGAATGTTTTTTATTTGGTGAATCTTAGAATCTCAAAGTTCCTTAGAATTTCTAGGGTTTTCATTAAACAAATTGACATGTGGAAGACTGGATATATTCCTGTCAAGTGTTGTTCTTTTCATACATAGAAAAGAATATATTGAAGTGGTGCTCAAAACAATTTGAAATAAGTAAGGCCTCTGTGTACCAGTCAGGGTTCTTTGTTGCAAGTATGAGAAGCTCTCATTAACTTTAGCAAAAGAGATTTGCTGGCAGGATATCAGGAAGCTCACTAGTTTTCTGAGAAGACTGGAGAACCTGTAAACAGGCAGTAATGCAGGGAGGTTCAGCAGTGAGAAGCACAGCCAATGTCATGATGCAGGAACAGCCTGCTTGGGACACCCCTTTCAGCTCTGCTGCTCCTACACCACCACTGGCCACCACCAGCCCTGCTGCTCACACTGGTAGGTGACTCTTCGAATGAATTCCAGACTGTCCCTGCTTCTTTCTGTCACTTGCTCATAATTCAAAGTGGCAGGTGAGATCATCAGATTGGTCAAGCCTGGGTCACCTGCCCTATCTGTCAGTGGCAGGGAGAGGTAGCCTATGACCCCCTTAGATTTTGAGAGATAAAGCCTTTCCTTCCATCAAGTTTGAAGGGGTTTCAGGTACTGGACAATTAAAGAACTGGCAAATGTCTAATGAACTGTAAAATATTTTTAGGCATTAAGTACTCACACAGAACTGTTAAGGTATCTTGAAAAGGTTACCACAGTTCTTGAAAGAAAAGACTTTTCTATAGTATATAGACTTCAATTACCTCAAAATAGCTACTGAGCTGGGGAGGGATTACTTTACATTTGCATACAGATGATTTTACCAGCCATTTGGTTTTATGTTGAGAATTCCAATATGACATTCAGCAGTTATTGGAACAAAGACAGAGTTTGCCTCTTCCTCCCATTTATTTCATTTATCTCTGATAGGTTTTGTGGGAACAGTTGTCATACATTTCTTTAATCCAGGCCATCAGAAAGCTTTTTACACGTTCCTTCTGGCAATGTCTAATTTTCAAAGTGCTTAGGGTAATCAGTTTGTATGTTTTTTATTTTTTTATTGAGCTCATTCAAAAGCAACTCCTCCCCCGAAAGGAATGTTATGTTTTTGAATTTTATTGTTTTGCCAAGAGATTAAGCGTTTTTACCACCGTAATATGAAATGCACTCTGCCAAGCCATTAGTGCTACAATAAAATTCATGTGGCTAAGTTTTGATTCATGCAGTATTTATAGTGTTCCCCCTCACCAGCTTTAAAAGCAAAGAAATCAGGGGTCTTGCAAAAGGCCATACAAGATCTTTAATGTAGCATATTTACATTCATCCTGCTGAGATTTTATCCTCATGTGATAGGAGACTAGTCAAATTAGATCTATTAAAATGAATAAGATGGCATTATTAAAAACACAGCCAAAATAAAATTAACAGTGCTAAGCTTTACGGAAACTGCAACTGTCAGCACAAGGCATTATAGGAACTGAAATAGAATTTAAAAAAAAAAAAAGCTATTTGAAGCAACTAACCATTAATCTTGTTTTAAGAGGGACATCATGTATAGGCTTGATACAGTGAGATTTGATTCACAAATCTTTTATGCCCCACACATTTTCCATGAATTTTGTGTGCTCCTAAAAATATAGATACATATTATCTAGGACTTCTCAGTCCTTCTCTCCCATAACACATGCATAATAACCGAAAATTAATTTTTATAGTTGATAAATATGCTGTATGAAGAACGGGAAGAGTTAATCCCAAATAGCACATCTTTGAAAAATGATTAAATTAGAGTGCAAATTAGGGGGAAAATACAGGATTTTCATATGCAAAAAGTAAAGGATTCAAGCAAAAACATGCTTAGATATGGATATTTTAGGAAAAAAAGTTTCATTTTAAAAAAAGTAAAAAGAAAATGTTAACTGAAATATTTTACTTATAATTTATTGGTTCTTGGCATAGTACTAACCCTCATATTTTGAGTACTTTCCACATGCCAAGCACTGTACTAAGCATTTTACATACATTATCCAGTTTAATCTTTCAATAACCCCATGAGGCAAGTATCGGCTCCATTTTATAATCAATGGAACTGAGGCTTCAGGAAGTTAAGAAACTCCCTTGAAAATAAACGAGTGTTTGGACCCTGCCTTGGCGTCAATGTCTATACTCTTTACCCCTATGTCATACTGCTGCCCTTGAGTATTAATTACACTTGCTACTGTAATATTTATGGACTATTCAAAGTCATGTTATGTCTTATTATAAACTGCCTGAGAGCAGGAATCATACCCTGACTTTTTATGTACCGTGCTTACCTAGGTGAGTACCCTAGAGGCTCTCAGAAAACATTAGCTGAAATTACAAAGTTACTGACTTTTTTGGCCTCACAATAAACTCCCAGTAATAATCACTGGAGTCTCTCTATAATGAAGATCATGCATCCATAATATCAGATTTGGGGCTCAACTTTGAAATTAACCTGTTTAGGCAACCTCAATAGGGAGAGGGTAGAGGTTTTTGTGGGCTCTTGAAATCATGACTAAGAAAAAAGCCTGAAAATGTTATGCTTGAGGGTATTCCACCAGAGGTACCACAATGCATTCTAAAATGTTGAACAAAAAATATGGCTTCCAATGGAGATCCATGCATCACCGAGTTCATACCCTTAAGACATATCAGTAGAATAGGACAAAAGAAGTGATACTAAGCTGGTAGTTTCTATTTTTTTCCCTAATGTACTTTATCCTTGACTTAGATACTATTAAATAGTATTTCTTTTCTAGGTCTACGTCTGATCCCTCTATTTCATCCTAGTAGAAGGAGTTCATTTGTTTTAACTTGCATAAAATCTTAAGTACTTAGAACTGAAAGAAAAATCTGTATCATCATATACTCACATTCCCAGTACCTAGTTCTCGCACTCATTTGCTTAAAAAAAAAAAAGATGAAATATTTCGGTTCATAGAGAAACATTTTCAATTTTTCTACAACAAACATTCTTAATGAGAAAAAGATATGTTACAAGTCTCTTTCGTGAAGTTTGAGAAACAAGCGAGGTTTGCAAATAGACTATATTTAATAAATATAATTATGTACTTAGGCTATTAGGGAGTCAGGGCTGAAGTTGTTACAGGGACTCCTTTTGTGTTATCCTGTCTTTCATACACCGTGGGTTTGTTTGAGGACATTACATTACATCATATTACATTATTAAATTAAATGTTTGAAAGTGTTTTGAGGAGATGAGATAATCTTGCCAAGAAAGAAACGGGTGTACAAAAGCTCAACATTCGGAGGAGATATCTAAAGTTGAATATGAATAATCCTACTTGATGCTTTCTTTTTTCAATACTTCATCTGGAATGAGGTATCTGCATTGCATATTAATGACATCAGTTGAATTTTTCTTTTGAGTGTGGGAAACCCTGCATGAGGTAAATTTTCTTGTTTATATTAAGTTTTTTGGGTTTATTCTTTTAACAACAGATTAGATATTGTATTTTATTATGTTGGAAGATTACTTCTGGTGATAATTGGATTAAGGGGAGCATATGTATGAGGCTTCATGTCATTTTACATGGGAACACCTTGGTGCCACAGTTTATAAAATATTTATTGAACACATACTATGTGTCTTATATGCTACAGTGCAGGGATATAAAGATCAAGGCAACATTAGCACAGCCCTAAAGTAACTCATGAAATGGGGCTGTCAGAAAATTTCAATTTAATGGGATATTTTCCAGTGACATGTATGGTGATGTGGGAATCATCTATGCTGAGTCTCATAAGTGGAATCTTTCTTATCAACAAAGGTGATTATTGTCACATGATTAAAGGTGATTATTAAGGTTACCTACTCTATGTAAACTAGAGATTGATATTTCATTTTTTTAACTTACCTACTCTTTGTTCACATTTTCAATGAAATAGTATAACCAGGCACAATTGGTTACCTGTGGAAGCATAGGCTATCTGTGACTTCTAGTTATGTTCAGTTCTTAGAAGTAATACAGATATCTCTGTTTCCAAGTGTTATGCAAAGGACAGAGAGAGGAGAATATTTTTTTTCAAAAGTGACTTTGAAAATTTTTATCCAAGTGGGAAGCCAATAGAGTGGTGATGTGGGAAGATCATCGGGCAAACCATTTCTAACATTCCTGCCCATAACCATTCAGTTTTTTTCAAGTTCAATCAATATAAAGCTTCCAGGGTATTTCTCAGTATCTCAGCTTACTCTTAACACATTATTTTCTATACTATTCTTATCTCATCTAAGAATATGTAGAACTTTAAATCTAAGTCTGAAAGTTGTTGAGACATGGTTGTTAAATGGCCTAATTCTAGAAAGAAAAATAAACCCAGGCAACCCTATATATTTTTTCCTTTTCTACTTCCATTATGTTTCTGTATGACTGAAATTTACTGTCTCTAGTGTACATATTTAAAACCCATCCCTCTCACCAACCTTTTAAAATCTCACTCACTCATTCATTCTTTAAATAAATAGTACTTATGCACATACTATGTGTCCAACACTGTGCTATGTTCTGAGGATTTAATGGTAAATCAGTAGACACAGTTCTCATCATATGACACTTCCATTTTGGTGGGGCAGGTGCTCCATTTAGCAAGTAGCAACAATGTGAGATCAAGACTATGAATGATAGGAAATACACATCAGGAGTACATGGCTTAGTATGAAAATAGATATTGAAGGAAAAATTCAGGGACAAATTCCCAAATCTAGGAATGTATTAAGTTTAGATATGAAGAATAAGTTATATGCTTAGAAATTAGCCAGGCTATTTTCCAACCTTAATCAATTTATGGATTCAAACATTGATCATCACTGGCTGCTTGCACTACAGTAAGAGATAATCAACATTATATGTCTCTTGATACAAGAATAAAACACAACCAGTGAAGTAGTCTTGCCAAAAAAGAACTTAAATTTGATTAAGTCTCAGATCTAATTACCAAGTTACAAATATAGGGGACAGAGGAACATATTAAATACCACAGAAACATACAGAATTTGAGGAAATTTACAGGACAAACAACTCATTTTTTCAACAAAAGAATTGCATAAGTTGGAAGAGTAATCTGAGATTACAAGAGACTAAAGGATATATCAATTAACCACAATGTGGTAACCTTATTTGGATCCTGAGTCACATAAAGAAATAATAAATATATTCATTTATGTGTATATGACATTTTCGAGGCAGTTGGATATTTGAACACTGATTAAATAGTTGATGATTTCAATTATTTTTTTGAGCATGAAAATAGTAGGATAGTTATGGTAGAAAAAAGTTTTTCTAATTTAAAAATATATATTAAAGATTTTAGAGATGATATGATGTCAAAACAATATAGGAAGGAATAAGTGAGTGAAGGTATAGATGAAACAAGATTGACCATGAGCTAATAGTGTTTGAAGCTGAGAGATGGGAAATAGGGTTTATTCAAATGTTCTACTTTTATATATGTTTAAACTTCCCATTAAAAAGTTTAATAAAAAGATAGAAAGTACATATCCCAAGGTTTAAAAAAACAAGCCCTGTAAAGAGGAAAAGTATTGCTGACAGAGAAAACGGTATAGATAGATGTCTTGAGGTAGGGGGAGAATGACGTTTTCAAAGAACTGAATGATATTCAGAATGGTTAGACTGAGAGAGGAAGAGCACCAGGACTAAGACTGGAGATGCTAGTTAATGAAGGATCTTGAAACGCATGTTGATAGTTTGAGCTCTATCCTTAGGGAAATGATAAGATATTGAAAGATCCTAAGTAGGAGTGACAAGATCACTAGGTAATGTAGTTAAAGTTACTCCCTTGAGAATGAACTGAAAGAAGCCAAGAGAGACATTGTGAGACTAGTTTGTAGACTTTTGCGCCAGTGCAGACAAGAGATAGCAGACAAGATGCAGAGAAGCAGATGAAGTTGAGAGATACTGGGGAAGTAGATATGAAGTGGGTGTGGGAGAAAAGGAGCCCAAGCTGATTTCCTAGCGTTCAGACTTGGATGGCTAGGTATATAGTGAGGTCTTACTGAAATAAGGAAGATCAGATGAAGTGCAAACTTGGCAGAAAACATGAGGAGTTCTCTGGAAAGACCAAGTTTTAGGTAGCTTTGAGTCACTCAAGTGTAGTTAAGTGTATGGGTTGAAAACTTAGAGAAGCGGTCTGGGTTGGAGAAGAGATTTGGGGATTACAAATAACAACCAGGGTATGATTATATTATCCAAGAAAAATATGTACAGTAAAAACGGTACAAAACATAGAAAAAAACATTGAGTAATGCCGATATTTAGGGAATGAGTAGAGAAAAAGGAGCCGAAAAAAGTAGAACGAATGCCCAGAAAAGTAGGGGGACAATCAGACCAACGTGGAGTTTCACAGCCCAAGGGAAGGGAGTGTTGCAAGATAGAGTGTGGTGAAGGGGATTGAAAACCTGAGAAGACCAAATAAAATGGGAACTGAAAATTGTCTATTGTATTTATGAAAGTTCCTTTTTAATATTACCATGTAAATAGGTTTTTGAAAAGTCACTAATGGATATTGAATTATCTAATGCTTTTTCTGTATGTATTGACACAACAACAAAAACAACAACAATAATAACAGCTAATGCTTCTGTATTACTTAGTATGTCCCAGGCATTGTACATTAATGCTTTATATGTTAACTCATCAGAGTTATTAGTCAGAGTCCTGGTAGAAAACAAACCCAATGTGGGTAATTGAAGAGAATTATATGAAGGGACTATTTATGAATTTATCAACAACGATGGATGGTGAAACACTGGGGCTAAAAACAAGAAGCTCTTACCACCTCTAAAACTTAAAATGCAGGAGAACTGGTCAGAGAAAGTCACCAAACAAGACATATTGTCTTAGGTTTAAGAACGTATCTATGGCCAAACTGTGACCTGGCGGGAAGGAGCCATGTGAATAAATACCCTTATTCTTTCTCCTTTGACCATCCAATCTTCTGCTGGTGCTTGAACCCCACTTGAAGCCAGAGAGCAAGAAAACCTGGTAGTTGCAGTCCATACATGTAAGCCTCCTGGGACACCTAACTTGACTGAGAAGGTTGGAGAGTAGATATGGAGCGGCAAATGTGAAATACCTAGCACACGCACTTGATCTTCATAACACTTCTGAGATAAGTGCTATTATTTTCCTCATCATACAGGTGAGGAAACTTAAGCAGAGAGGTTCAAGTTTACATAGATATTAAGCGCTAAAATTAAAATATAAATGCCAGCTCCATCTTCTTAAGCAGTATAATATTACCTGACTCTATGTTTTTTCTCTAATCTTTCAATGTGATGAATCGTATTTATTAACTTTTAAGTGTTAAACCAACTTTGCATTTGTGGGATAAAATTAATCTAATGTGTCTTATCTTCTTCCATATATTTTTTGGATTTGTTTCAGTAATAGAATGGGAGTGCTCTCTCGTTTTTTAGTACCATAGAATAATTTGTTTGAGATATATTATACTATGAATTTGTCCATTTCACCTACATTTTCACATTTATTGCCATAAATTTGTTCATTACATCCTCATTATCTAGTGTCTGTCGCATCTATAATTATGTTCCCTTTTCCATTCCTATTATTGTTTATTTGTACTGTACATGTTTTTCATCAATTTTGCTAGAGGTTTGTCAATTTTATTTGCCTTGTCAGAGAACCAACTTTTGTTTTCTAGAGTCTTTTTTTTTTTGTACTTTTGTTATCTATTGTAATTTCTTTTATTAATTTCTGCTTTTTTATTTTTATTTTTTCCTTTCTACTTTTCTTTGGCTTGGCTGCTAACCTAAAGGTCGGTGGTTCAAATCTGCCAGCGGCTCCGCAAGAGAAAAGACACAGCAATCTATTTCCATAAAGATTACAGCCTAGGAAACCCTACAGGGTAGTTCTACTGTGTCATATGGGGTCGCTATGGGTCAGAATTAACTTAATGGTATGCAACAAAACAACATTTTGTTATTCTCTTGCTATCTTCTTAGGTTGGATGCTTACCTAATCTATTTTTATACTTTCTTTTTTACTAAGATAAGTTTTTCGGGCTGTAAATGCTATTTTAGATGTATCCTACACATTTTAATATATAATGGTTTCACTCTTTTTTAATGAAAATATTAATTTTTGTAATGGCTTCTTCTTAGTCCCCTTGATTATTTAGAAGTGCATTTCTTAATTTCCAGATATATGGAGTGTTTTAATAGTTATATTTTTGTTATCAATTTCTTATAAATTTAATAGGATCAAAAAATGTGATACTTACAATACCAGACTTAAAATTTGTTGAGACTTGCTAAATGAAATTTTGTGATTCTTTGTGAGCTTGAAAACAATGCAGTGGTTACAGCTGTTTATGTATGTTTATGTTTATAAAACTCATTGATTTTATTATTGAAGTTTACACTATTATAACTAATATTTTGTCTACTTAGGTTAATTTCTTCGTGTAGTTCTATCAATTTTTGCTTTATATATTTAAGGCAATGTTATTTTATGAATATTGTTTAGAATTTTTTTAGGATTTCTGATGAATTAAGTCTTTTATTATTATGTAGTGATCTTATTGTTAGGTCTTTACATAATGCATTGCTGTTGTTGCTAGGTGCCATCTACTTGGTTCTGACTCGTAGTAACCATATTTACAACAGAACAAAACACTGCCTGGTCCTGTGCCATCCTCACAATCGTTGCTATGTTTGAGCTCATTGTTGTAGTCACTGTCAATCCTTCTCGTTGAGGCTCTTCCTCTTTTTTTGCTGAACCTCTACTTTACCAAGCATGATGTCCTCCAGTCACCGGTCCCTCCTGATAACATAGCCAAAGTACATGAGATGAAGTCTCACCATCCTTGCTTCTAAGGAGCATTCTGGTTGTACTTCTTCCAAGACAGAGTTGTTTGTTCCTCTAGCAGTCCACGGTATATTCAGTATTCTTCACCAACACAGTAATTCAAATGCATCAGTTCTTTTTTGGTCTTCCTTATTCATTGTCTAGCTTTCGCAAGGATATGCAGCAATTGAAAATATGGCTTGGGTCAGGCATACATTAGTCCTCAAAATGACATCTTTGTTTCTTATCACTTTAAAGAGGTCTTTTGCAGCAGATTTGCCCAATGCAATTTGTCGTTAGACTTCTTGACTGCTGCTGCCATGGGTGTTGATTGTGGATCCAAGTAAAATGAAATCCTCGATGACTTCAGTCTTCTCTCCATTTGTCATGATGTTGCTTATTGGTCCAGTTGTGAGGATTTTTGTTTTCTTTCTGTTGAGGTGTAATCCATACTAAAGTCCACAAAATTTGATCTTCATCAGTAAGTGCTTCAAGTCCTCTCCGCTTATGGCAAGCAAGATTGTGCCATCTGTATATCACAGGTTAGTAAAGAGTCTTCGTCCAATCCTGATGGCACATTGTTCTTCATATAGTCCAGCTTCTTGGATTATTTGCTCACCATACAGATTGGTGAATGGACATAACCCTGATGCACACTTTCCTGATTTTAAACCATGCAGTATATCGCCTTGCTCTGTTCAAATAACTGCCTCTTGGTCTATGTACAGGTTCCTCATGAGCACAATTAAGTGTTCTGGACTTCCCATATTTACAATGTTATCCACAATTTGTTGTGATACACACAGTTGAATGCCTTTGCAGAGTCAATAAAACACAGGTAAACATTTTTCTGGTTTTCTCTGCTTTCAGCCAAGATCCATCTGACATCAGCAGTGATATCCCTCGTTCCAAGTCCTCTTCTGAATCCAGCTTGAATTTCTGGCAGTTCCCTGTCGATGTACTTCTGCAATTAGTTTTGAATGATCTTCAGAAAAATATTACTTGTGTGTGATATTAATGACATTATTTGATAATGTCCGTATTCTGTTGTATCACCTTTCTTTGGAATGGGCACAAGTATGAATCTCTTCCAGTCTGTTGGCCGGGTAGCTGTCTTCCAAATTTCTTGTCATAGATGAGTGGGCACTTCCAGTGCTGCATCCATTTGTTGAAACATCTCAGCTGATACTCCGTCAATTCCTTAAACCTTGTTTTTTGCCAATGCTTTCGGTGCAGCTAGGACTTCTTCCTTCAATACCATTGGTTCTTGATTATATGTTAACTCCTGAAATAGTTGAATGTTGACCAATTCTTTTTGGTACAGTGACTGTGTAATCCTTCCATCTTCTTTTGATGATTCCTGCATCATTCAATATCTTGCCTATAGAATCCCTCACTGTTGCAATTCAAGGCTTGAATTTTTTCTTCAGTTCTTTAAGCTTGAGAAATACCAAATGTGTTCTTCCCGTTTGGTGTTCTAACTCCAGGTTTTTGTACATTTCATTATAATACTTCACTTTGTCTTCTTGAGCTGCTGTTTGAAATCTTCTGTTCAGGTCTTTTATTTCACCATTTCTTCCATTCACTTTAGCTACTGTTCGTTCAACAGTAAGTTTCAGAGTCTCTTCTGACACCTATTTTGGTCTTTTCTTTCTTTCCTTTTTTTTTTTAATGACCTCTTGCTTTCTTCATGTATGATGTCCTTGATGTCATTCCACAATTCATCTGGTCTCTGGTCATTAGTGTACAATGCATCAAATCTATTCTTGAGATGGTCTTTAAATTCAGGTGGGATATACTCAAGATGGTACTTTGGCTCTTGTGGACTTGTTTTAATTTTCTTCAGCTTCAACTTGAACTTGTGTATGAACAATTGATGGTCTGTTCCACAGTTGGCCCCTGGCCTTGTTCTGACTGATGATACTGAGCTTCTCCATTGTTTCTTTCTACAGATGTTGTCAATTTGATTCTTGTATATTTCATCTGGTGAGGTACGTGTATAGGCACTGTTTATGTTATTGAAAAAAGAGATCTGCAATGATGAAGTTGTTGGTCTTGTAAGATTCTATCATGCGATCTCTGGCATCATTTCTATCACCAAGGCCATGTTTTCCAACTACAGATCCTTTTTCTTTGTTTTCAGCTTTTGCATTCTAATCCCCAGTAATGATCAATGCACCTTGATTGCCTGTTTGCAATTTAAGGCTGCAGAAGTTGGTAAAAATCTTCAGTTTCCCATCTTTTGCGTTAGTGGATGGTGCATAAATTTGAATAATAGTCATATTAACTGGTCTTTCTTATAGGTGTATGGATATTATCCTATCACGGACAGTGTTGTACTTCAGGATAGATCTTGAAATGTTCTTTTTGACAATGAATGTGAAGCCATTCTTTGTCAATTTGTCATTCCTGGTATAGTAGGCCATATGATTGTCAGATTCGAAATGGCCAATACCCGTCCATTTCAGCTCACAAATACCTAGGACAGCGATCTTTATACATTCCATTTCATTTTTGACAACTTTCAATTTTACTTCCTTCAAAATTTGTACATTCCACATTCCAATTCTTAACGGATGTTTGAAGCTATTTCTTCACATTTTGAGTCATGTCACTTCATTTCTTCTGCAAATGAAGATCCCAAAATCTTTATTCGATCCACGTAATTAAGGTCTACTCTACTTTGAGGAGGCAGCTCTTCCTCAGTGGTATTTTGGGTGGCTTTCAACCTGAGGGGCTCATTTTCCAGCCCTATATCAGATAATATTCTGCTGCTATTCATAAGGTTTTCATTGACCAGTTTTTTCAGAATTACACTGCCAGGTCCTTATTCCTAGTCTGTAAACTCCTCTGAAACTTGTCTACCATGGGTGTCCCTGCTGGTATTTGCAATACTGGTGGATCTAGCATAACAGCAACAGTCAAGCCACCACAGTGCAACAGACTGACAGACAAATGGTGGATTTATCTATAATAGTTATTTTTTTTGCCTTAAGACACCAGTTTCTTTTAGTTAGTGTTTGACTAGTATATCTTTTTCCTTAATTTTACTGTCAATATTTCTGAACTTTTTAGCCTATACGGGTCTTGTAAACATTGTTTAAAAAGAAATCCAAGAAATTAATGATAATCTTTTTCTTTTAAATGGACAATTTAGTCCTTTTACATTTATTTTAATTACTGATATATTTGGATTTAATTCTGTAGTCATAGTTTGTACTTTTTGATTGTCCTGCTTCTTCTATTTTTTTTTTTTTTCATTCTCTGTTATTGTCTTCTTTTGGATTGCTTGCATATTTTTCTCACTTATTTTTTCTTCTACCTGTTTGGAAGATATAATTTCCATTAAATGATCTAGAAAATTCAGTATGCATATTTTTCAAAGTCTAAATTTAATCAAGAGACATCTTTACTCTCCTCCAAAACAATAGTAGAAGCTTAAGATCTTTCAAAACAATTAATTCTCTCCTGATATATGTTACTATAGTCAGGTGTTTTACTTATATCTTGTTTAAATCCCAAATACCTTGTTATTGTTTAATTCAGTCAATCTGTATTTCGATTTGTCCAGAAACTTTCCAGTGCCTCTGCTCTTCATTTCCTCTTGCATCCTAGTCTTTCTATCAGGATCAATTTGGTTTCGTCTGATAAATCTCGTTTAGAATGTATTATAGTTTGTTGGTACACAAACTCAGGTTTTAGTTGTCCAAAAATGACTTATTTTGTCCTTGTAAGATATTTTTATTTGATATAGAATTCCAGATTGAGGGTGATTTTTTTTTTTTTTTTTTTGCCAGTACATTAAAAATATTCCGTTTGTTTTTGGCTTGCATTGGTGCTATAGAAAAGTTTAAGGTCAGTATGTTGTAACTTCTTTAAAGTTAAACCAACTTTTTCTGCTTTTTAAAAGATATTCCTTTTGTTTTATTTTTCTGTAGTTTTATAGTGATTTGCCTAGATGGGCTTTTTTAAAAATGTATCTTGCTTAGTATTTATTGAGACAGAGAAAATGGAACAAATTAAAACATATTGGACTTTCTCACACTATCTTCCATGTCTCTTTATTTTTATATTTTCCATTTCTTTCTCTTTCCATGCTGCAGTCTTCAGATATGTCTTCCTGTTCAATAAAATTCTCTTTATCTGTTAAATCCATTTATTTGTTTTTAAATTTTAATTACATTTTTCAGTAGCATATATTACTTGATTATTTTTCAAATACACCTGGTCATTTTCAGCCTCTTGTTCTTACTTATGTTATCAATCCCTTTGCTGAATTAAAAAAAACACACACACATATTTATTTTATATTTATATTCTGACTTTGATAATTCCAGTATCTGAACTGTTTGTGTGTCTGATTCCGCATTCTGTTTTTTCTCTTGCACATGGTGATTATTTATTTCTGTGTTTTGTGATTTTTGACTGGGAATAAACATTTCTTGGAATTTTATGTGTGAGAATAATTTTAGACCTAGGATAAAGGTAATTTTCTCCAGGATATATTTGTATTTTCTTCTGCTAGTGCTAGCCCAAAAACACTTTAAATGCTTACCTTGAGGTTTTTCAGATTAAAGAGGTATTATGAGTTCTGGTGAAACCCACATGAGGCCTGGATTGTGGTGTTCCCCTTCAGTCAGAACCAAGGCAATTATCTTTGCAGTCACTCTTTAAAGGGTGAGTGAGTAGGTAGGTAGAATTATTTCAAGCTCATTTTTACCTTTCATTTCACTCAGAGGGTAACTCTTGGGTCCAGCTTGATAAGGGAAGGTCTTCTTATCAGATACTCCAATTTAGCATGATCTGGCCTTTCTCTTTGTCTGCCTCCCAGATTCATAAATCCATAAAAACTGAAGTAAAATATGTTCCAAGATTTAACAAATACTCACAAACTGAAAACCAACTTTTATGCTGCTTATAACTTTTTGACGTTTTTGCCTTCACTCAGTATTCCTTACTTTTTTGTCAACTCATAGATAAATTTATGATTTGGAGTTTCAGTCAGGGCACTTGGTTCACCATACTACTGGAAAGTGAGTTGGCATTACAACAAGAGCATTTCATAGGGTTGACAAGGAGGTGTAAGTCAGATGGTAATAGATTAAAGAAGGACTAAGCAGTGAGGCTATGCAGTGGTAAGGGAAAGGGGATCATGGTTGCTAGTCTATATCTAGGCCCATCCCAGACCCTCTATCCCCCTTTTTTTTTTTTTTTTTTTTTTGCTTATATTCACAGTGTTCAAATTCTAATACTCAACCAGAATAGGAGCCACAGTATCTACAATCTTAGTCTTCATTCATTATAGACTCTAACACATTAAATTAATTACAGATTCAAATATTACAGGAATATTTAGAACCTGTTGAAAACAAATTTGACTCTATTTACAGTTCTAAGCCAAGTACTAAATGTTCTTTTTAAGATTTATCAATTCCACTGATTGCTGGAATGCTACAGTATTTTTCTCAACATTCTACTCTTTCCTTTATTATATTCTAAGCCTATCAATACGTTGTGAGCTCACTGACAATCCTGTGTCTCTCTCTGGGCTAGACTGGCCTTTTTGGAAGCTGTCCTATCTCTGACAAGAGAGACTATTTCCAAATATGTGGATTCAGCATGCTGAATGGAACAGGCAGCTGGGCAGGAGCTGCAGCAAACCATAAAATCCACAATTTTAAAGTGTCAGGATAAGTATTTCATGGACCCATCCCATTACTCTAAAATCAGATGAATTAGGAACATACTTTCTGGCCAGATTTTGACAGGTGCAGCTACTGTCATGGCTCTGCTGTTCTTTCTCTAATCTGTCCATCTGTTCCCAGGGTGCCTCTGTTTCTTTGCAAAGTATTCCCTCTTCTGCTTTCTTTAGCCTCAAATACTCTACTTTGTCATTTAAGGCAAGGTCTACACAAGTGAAAGCACACAGGAACACAGCTATTATATGTAATTAGAGCAGTAACAACAGCCAGTCTGATTTATTCCATCTTGCAAATTGGTTTTCTTGTCTATATTAGTCTAATTTACCCAGTCTTCTCGTATTTTTTTTGTTTGTTTTGTTTCTGTTTTTGCTGGCTGTCCATAAACAACTAAGATAGCTAATTATGTTGTTAGTAATTGATAAAAATGTTTAAAGGGATTCATTCACATGAAAATTTTTCATGAGCATCTTCTAAGTATCAAAATTATTTTTTGTTTATAGCAATGAAGAAAAAAATGTATTTCTTGCTCTCAAGAACCTATGAAAAGCACTATTTATTAATAATGTCTTTATTATTATTAAATTCTGGCATAAGTTATATTCTTGAATTATTCATAATCAGAATTTAAAAAATGTCACTTTGCTGGTAATATTATGTGTCTTGGAGGCTAGACTAGAAATAGCATATGGACTGTACACTAACAGGAGGTGGGATGGATTTGGCCCATGGGCCATAATTTGCTAACCCTGTTGTTGTTGTTAGGTGCCATTGAGTTGGTTCCGACTCATAACAACTGTACGTACAACAGAAGGAAACACCATTCAGTCCTGCACCATCCTCACAATTGCCGTCATGCTTGAGCCCATTGTTGCAGTCACTGTGTCAATCTAGCTCATTGACTGTCTTCCTCTTTTTCTCTGGCCCTCTACTTTACCAAGCATGATGTCCTTCTCCAGGGACTGATCCTTCTTTATAACATATCCAAAGTATGTGAGATGTAGTCTCGCCATCCTTCCTTCTAAGGAAAATTCTGGCTGTACTTCTTCCAGGACAGATTTGTTCGTTCTTTTGGCAGTTCATGGTATATTCAATATTCTTCGCCAACACCATAATTCAAAAGTGTCAATTCTTCTTCGGTCTTCCTTGTTCATCGTCCAGCTTTCGCATGCAAATGAGGCAACTAAAAACCCCATGGCTTGGGTCAGGTGCACCTTAGTCTTGAAGGTGATATCTTTGTGTTCTAACACTTTACAGAGGTCTTTTACAGCAGATTTGCCCAATGCAATGTGTCTTTTGATTTCTTGACTGCTACTTCCATGGGTGTTGATTGTGGATCCAAGTGAAATAAAATCCTTGACAACTTCAATATTTTCTCCATTTATCATGTTGTTGCTTATTGGTTCAGTTGTGAGGATTTTTGTTTTCTTTATGGTTTAATCCATACTGAAGGCTGTGGTCTTTGATCTTCATCAGTAAGTGCTTCAAGTCCTCTTAACTTTCAGCAAGCAAGGTTGTGTCATCTGCATATTGCAGGTTGTTAATGAGTCTTCCTCCAATCCTGATGCCCCTTTTTTCTTCATATAGTCCAGCTTCTTGGATTATTTGCTCAGCATACAGTTTCAATAAGAATGGTGAGAGGATACAACTGTATGTACACCTTTCCTGACTTTAAACCCTAGCTTATAACAATCATACAAAAAATGATTTATTATTCTCATTTTACACAGGGAATAGACTAGGATAACTCAGGTCAAAGTAGGAGAGCTTTGAATAAATTTATAGGGTTGTTCCTCTTATTCCACAGGAGTTTATGTGGCTCTTCCTTTCTCTATTATAAGAGTTTGTAGGCGGGGCAGGGGCAAAAACTGCAACGTTGAGTGGAAAGTTGGGGAGCTGGGGGCTCCCAAAGTACGTGATATATATATGTCTGTGTCCCTAAAAGTATATTGTTTCCTCTCTGGCTAGTATATGTGGCTAGTATCTCCCTGCCTCCCTGAAAGCATACCTGGCCAGGCTGATACTATCCCAAATCCTGAAAGAGATAATGAAATGGATCCAATAAGTCTCCACCTCCAATTTGAACACTCTTTTTCTCTTCTTAGTCATACTCTCTTAGGTTGTTAGATTCCTCCTAAACTCTCCCTAATGTCCTCAGAGGAGAAATTAAGTACAGTTACACTAAGTTGTTAATGAATGATGAGACTGAAGATGTTGTACTTCCCAAGCATTTGCCTTTTGACCTGGGAAAATGACCTAAAACGAAGATTTAATATCTTGCTGCAATTTCAGTCATCAATGAGTAATGCGAGTGAGGAGAATATTTTTGAGGCTTCCTATACATAGATAACCATATTTTCTATCTGCCCATAAAGCTGACTTTAAGCCAATGTTCCTGAATTTTAAAGTATTACTCTTTATTGTTAAACCCTGCACCACCCCCTTGCTGGCATCTTGTAGTTTTTAATCACTAAAAAAGGAAGGTAGAGCCTAAATATTTGTGTGTATAAATATTTCAATAAAATAAGTTTGTATTTTAATATGCATCATGTTTGCTACATAGGTTTATATCACAGTGCAGTGAATTTTATTTGTGAAATCATTCAACAGCTCAGTAAAAGTCCAGCCAAAAAGACAGTACTATCAATGATTCATAGAATATAGAGACATATGGCCCAGATATTTTTGTAACATTCTCTTTTCCAATGTTGAGAACAGAGGTCTCGTGAAAATATGTTGGCAGGAGGATAATGTATGTGTGTGCGTGTGTGTATGCTTTCATGTGTGTAGAAAAATGGCAGTGTATCTCAACAAAAACAACAAAATAAATAAAATTTAGAAAAAAGAAATATCTCATTAAAAGTTATTAAAAAAAAAAAAGAAAAAAGAAAAGAGCAGTGTATCAGTTACCGATTGCTGGTAAAACAGGCTGCCCCAAAACGTAGGGGATTAAAATAACAAACATTTATATGCTGATGATTTTACAGTTTGGGCTGGTTTAGCCAAAAGTTCTCCTGCCAATCTCACCTGGAGTCATTCCTGTGTCTGTGGTCATCTAGTGGCTCAGTTATGGCTGGATGGTCCATAACAGCCTCTCTTACGGATCTGAGGTTTATCTGGGGCTGTGGGCTGAAGCACCTTGATTCTCCTCCATGTAGTGTCTCCAGAAAGATAGTCGGATTTTCTTACGTGGTGATGTGGTGGAGGTAAGATTCCAGGAGAGCACACCCCAGTGTGCTAGCACTTATTCAGCCTCCACTTGTGTTCCATTTGATGATATCCTACTTGCTAAACCAAGTACACGGTGGTACTGAGTCCATGTGGGAGAGGACTAGACAAATGTGTAGATGCCAGGAGGTGTGATTCATTGGGGGTATTATCGTAGTTATAAGATCTCCTTCCAAAGTAGTACATTGGAAAGTTAATGATTTACTTTTTTAAACTATCACAGAACAAGTTGAATCATTATGTATGTTTCACAACTTTATATAGTTGATTTTAAGAACTACTATGTTTAATGTTCTATGCTATGGCATTTCAAACAATTACAATTGTTTTCTTAAGATGTCATACCTTGTGAGAGGATAGGGTATATAACAGTGAAGCCATATTACAGTTTGGGAGTAATACCACCAATGCTTTGTAGTCCTTAAGAGAATTTTGGTTAAGAATGTGGGGTTTAATTGCCAACTCTGCCACCTACTATCTTCTAAAATTCTAAACCTCTTTAAGTCCTAATTTTCTTAGCTATAAGAGTTGATAATAAGAGTTTGAAGAACACTTACATAATATATGAAAGTGCTTTACTCAGTGACAGACACAGTAAACCCTGAAAAATTAATTCCTGGTGATTTAATCAGTAAAGAGTAACTTCTAGCAAAAATAAACAAATAAAACTTTGCTGAAATTTTATTATTTAATATTAGTAGAAGAAAACCTTTCCTTGTGAATTCACCTAGATTCTTCAATGACTCAGCATCTAAATATCTGCTAACTCAGTCTTTTCCTTACTAATTTAAAAATAATTAAAATGTTGTTATATATTACATGTTGCTGCTACCACAAAAGAGAGCAAGCTATTGTATTCCCAGCTGAGTTCATTTCCAACCAGATCTGCTGGCTTGAATGCACTTCATTCTCATGACACTTTCCTCCTGAAATAAATGTACATTACTTCAGGATTATTAAAATTCTGTGTATATTTATGCAGTTCTATCTCTTTTCCTTCTACCTTTTATAAAGCTCAGGATAGCAGATTTAGTGTAAACAGCTGAGGACCTGAGATCAGAGAGATCTGTGTGAAAATTCTAGCTCTGTTGCTTAGAACTATATGACTCTGAGTTTCAATTTTTTATCTGTAAAATGGGGATACTAATATAACCTTAGCAGGATTTTTGTGAGGATTCAAAAGAACAATGTTTATAAAATGTCCAGCACATAGCTGAGCTGAATAACTGGTAGCCATTACAATAAATTTAAATGTACTTTTGCAGGGTTATACGGATTCAGTCTAAAGAAGGAGTCTTGTGACACCTTGGTGTATAAGAATATTTCTGCTGCCAAAGCTATGATTGTAAATTTTAATCAAAGTTCCCAGATAACTGTGATTACTTTGCATTTCTGTGTCAAGCTTGCCTCAGGACATATCCAAGAACAAATAGCCTACTGTCGGATGGAAATATGGAACAGACTTTGGAACATGAGCATGTAGCTAGCTCACCATGACTGTTTCTGAAACACTTCAAAGCTATTCCAAAAATCATAAAAGACAGAAGGAAACACGAGGGAATATTTATGGAAAATAATTGAGAAGATAAATTAGCTTTGGCAGCTTTCTATAATAATTTTTAAGTTATATGCCTTTGAAGTGAATATAATATTATTTTTGAAATTTTGAGGAAAATTATAAAAGCAAAACAAATATCTAAGCACAAATTGAACAAAACCCCTACTCCAAAGACATGACCTAATTATGTTCAGCTTATTTGAAAGTGGCATTAATGCTTAAAGCTTTCCAGTTACTATTTAGTAAATTACTTCTTCATGTAGTGAATGAACTCCTAGTGGACTAATGGCATAAAGATCTTTCTAGAAACATCAGGTTTCCAGAAGGTCATGGTTTAATGGGGGTGAATGAAATAACATTTGCCTTACCAACCAATTTCTGTCAGGTTTCTTTGGTTCAACTGCCTGACCTGTGAACCTGGAAATGTAGCTTATAGGGGTCAGCACCCTTTAGTTACAGAGAAGAACAATGAAAGGGCTTAGAAGGAATCTGAGTATAAATGGGCAGACCAAGGCCTTGCTCAAGAGCCCAGGACTCCTAGGGGCTTATATTCTACCACAAGAGGATAGATGAATACTGGTAAGCATATTAAGTAAATTGCATAACATGTCAGAAGATGATGCATGTGGCAGGAAAAAAGAAATAGCAGAGAAGGATAAGGGAGGTCGAGAGTGCTGGATGGGAAGAAGGGGAGCAGTTTGCAGAATTAAGCAGGATGATTAGGGTAGGTTTCATTGAGAAAGTAGGCTAAGACTGAAAGAGACGCGGGAATGGACTATATAGATATGAGGGCAGAGCATTCCAGGAAGAAGGAGCAGTAAATGCAAAAGCCCTATGGCAGAGTGTGTTTGCTAAGTTCAGGGATCAGCAGAGAGGCCAGTGTGGCTGGAGCAGAGTGCGTGAGAGACGGATGGTAGGAGAAGGGGTCAGAGAGCCAACAGACAGCTGTATCATGTAAGGGTTTATGGGCCATTATGAGGATTTTGGATTTTGCTCTACATGAAATGGAGACCTTTGGCAAGCTTTTGAATAAAGTGAAATCACATGTCTTAGGTCTTTAAAAGAGCCCTCTGGCTGCTAAATTGGGAATAATCTATAGGGATGGGCATGATGGAGGCAAAGGTGGATGCCCATAAACCAGGGAGCAGGCATTTGCAGTAATCTTGTCAGATGATGGTGGCTGAGACCAGGATGGTAACAGTGGAGATGGTCAGAAGTATTATATCCTGAATATAATTCTAACGTAGAACCAACAGGATTTCCTAATGAAAATTAACAAGGACTTTTTGGCATGTCAACTTTATTTTAGTGTTGGCCATCAATGAGTCCAAATTTCTAATAATCAGCTGAGCAAACAATTACAATCCTTCCCAGATGCTCAAGGATGTACGTTGAATTATCAGTGATACTGCATTTGACCCTCCAGGCATGCTGGGACTGAGGCAGAGAGGGACAGGAAGAGTTTCGGCTTGAGCATTGGCTTCTTTTCCTAAGATAACTCCCTAACTAAGTTGTCTCTAACTAAGCAAGGGAGGGACAGCCTCACCAGACAATGAGACAGTAGATGTGTCAGCTGATGAAACTCACAGGAGCGAGAATAGAAGATTGGGGTTCAGGGTGCTTTGTGTCCCTTGAAGCCTTGTCTTTATCCCTATCTGAATGTTTAGGGTCTTATTCTTTCTTCATCCACACCATAATTTCTACATAAAAGGAACTGACAGGGCTATAAAATGCAATAATTTACCCTATATTTATTTTATTTTTTGCTACTTCAGTCATGAGGCTTGTAAGAGTCAAGAAATTCTTTAGTATCTTCTGATAAAGTCACTGGGCATCATTTTGTTCTTTAAGTAAAAAATTTAGGGATATGTATTACTTTCCTAGGGCTATCGTAACAAATTCCCATAAATGTTGTGGCTTAAAACAACAGAAATTTATTCTCTCACAGTTCTGGAGGCTATAAGTCTAAAATGAAACTGTCAGCAGGACCATGCTCTCGAAAGGCTCTAGGGAAGAATCCTTCCTTGCCTCTTCCTAGCTTCTGGTGGTTGCTGGCAATCCTTGGCATTCTTTGGCTTGTAGCTGTATCATTCCAATCTCTACCTCTGTCTTCTCATGGCTTCACATGTGTGTGTCTACATGTTTCCAAATCTCTCTGTCCTTACAATGACAACAGTCATTGGATTTAGGGCCCATCCTAATCCAGTATGTCCTTATTTTAACTTGATTACGTCTACAAAGATCCTATTTCCAAATAAAGTCACAATCGCAGGTACCAGGAATTAAGACTTGAATATATCTCTTAAACACACACACAAAATATATCTTTTTGAAATTCAACCCACAATAGGATATAAGCTTGTTGTTCTGTCTTTAATTTGTTCAATGCCACTGGAAGAAGCTCCACCAACAGCTTTTGACTTTTTCATGATTTTTTTTTGTTGCATTGTGGCCTTCCACATCTGGCCCTCAATGAGCATTTTATTCCAGAACATGATAAATGACAATATAATTAGCTATTTTACCTTTGCATGGTGAGTGAGTGATGCAAGATTATCATCCCTAAATTGTCACCTAGAACACCAAACTTACATCCCCCTGAAGCCTCTTCCACAGGACTATTTTTCATTTGTCAGGTTTACTACTTTTAAGCAACAAAACCAAATCTGACTATTTTAAGGTGAAGTCAATTTATTGAAAGGAATGTCAATAAATATCAATTCATTGGAAGAATTGGTGGAAACACTGAAGAATGAAGCCTAGAAATGGCAGCAAGTAAGGCTTCTTGTAGCAAGAAACAGCCTCAAAACAGCCTATTAGAATACTGTTGGAGCCCTGGTGGTGCAGTGGTTAAGAGCTCAGACTGCTAACCAAAAGGTCAGCAGTTCGAATCCACCTGTCTATAGGACTGTATCCTATAGGGTCACTATGAGTCAGAATTGACTCGATGGCAATGGGTTTGTTTTTTGGTTTTGAAGGCTTTCTGGCCTTTCATCAGTGCTAATGGGCCTCTACCCTGAGTCTAGTTACTGGGCATTTGCATCACTTCTGCAAGACTTCAAGTCCCAGGTTAACTAATCTTAGGTCATGTGTCTTCTAATCTGCTACCGGAGGGAGTTCCTGGAACCTTCAGCTTATGCAGTCAGAGTCTTCCCTTATACCACACAATGCGGAATTTCCGTCCAGAAGGAAATATTTGGATGCTGAGCAGCAAAACATAATAACAGTAATAACAAAGATCACTGTACTAAGTAACTGAATTTTGATAAAGAACATGAAATAATAAACTAGACATTTTTAAAAGGAAAAACATTTGTACAGAAATGCATAATGATTTGCATGTATCTTGCATTTGCTCTGATAGACTCACTTCATGCCCTATCCTCAGACAATATTCTATTTAAAATGTATTAGTGTCGACTTGGAGATTTCTCTTTCTTTTTCATTCTTTATTTATTCTTCACTATTTGTCATCTTGTTCCCCCTCTTATTCAACTTTCATTTCTTCCAGTGTATAAGCATTCTTTCTTCCCTTTTCTCATCTTTTTTGCTTCTTTTATTTTTTTCAACTTTATATCATGTTTTCTTCTACTGATTTTTCTTCTCCTACCACATAAAGTGCACTGGTTAGAACCTAAGCAAAGTCACGCTGTTGTTGTTGTTGTTGTTAGGTGACTTTGAGTCAGTTTCAACTCAGAAAGAAACACTGCCAGATCCTGCACCATCTTCACAATCTTTGCTATGCTTGAGTCCATTGTTGCAGCTGCTGTGTCAATCCATCTTGTTGAGGGTCTTCCTCTTTTTTACAAAGTCACAGAAGTTCTGTTTATTTCCAATTCTATCTCATCATTAACTCCTATCCCCACCTTCACCCTTTTCATCACCACGATCAACTTTTTCTACCATTTCTCAGGTTTCTAGGGGTCTCGGCTTATGCCATTGGCAGCAATCAGCCTCAGGAAGGAGTGCAGTAGAATGGCTCAGGATGCATGCCCTGGAGTCAAACTGCTGGCTTCAATTATATAATATGTATCATTATTATAATCAACCATAGTTCATTAGATTGTTAAATTATTACTTGTGACGTGCCTGGAACATAGTAAACATTGCAGGTGTGAAGCTCTTCTTCTTCTTCTTCTTATTGTCTATATCAAACCCTATCTATTCTTTCTGCCATTATTCCATGGCCCTCTTATATTATTTATAAAGTACTAAGATGAAGTAGTCAGCATAATGTGTTCATGAATTTAAATGGCTTAAGTGTGATTCCCATGGAGGCAACATATCTCTATTTTGACATAATGTTTTTAGAGCTAGAAATGTCTTAACTAAAAGAGGTGTTAATGTCTTTTTGCCACCCTGATGGAGAAGATATTTTTAAGAAAATGGGCACTTGAGCCCTATGTTACTTAGTGTAGGTGACTGTCCCAAACTTAGAGTCTAGAGTTTCCTTTCTAATTAGATTTTTTAATCAAGTCTCTCCTTCTCCCTACACAATAAAATTTTATTTTGAAAAATTTCAAACATACAGAAAATTGAAGGAATTTTAGAGTGAATGTCCTTAGTCTTACCATCTAGAATCTACACTGTCAGGTTTTTTTCCCCCCTATTATGTGCATATTAGATTTAGTCAACTTTCCTGACTTAGAGTTGTATTCCTGTGGTCAATTTCTTAAACTCCTCGTGCTTATTTTCTTTATCTGTAAAATGTGAACAATAATACTGTCTTCAAAATGTGGCTGAGGAGGAGATAGATACAAGATGGCAGAATAGTCAGACGCTTCCCGTGGGGCCTCTTACAACAAAGACCCAATAAAACAAGTGAATCGATCATATATGACAATCTAGGAGTCCTGAACATCAAAGACAAAGTTGAGGAGTTGGACTGAGCAGCAGGGGGAGGCAAAGACAGTTCAGAAGCAGTGAAAAAGTGCCAGACCTGAGCTTAGTCAGCACCTTGCAGGCTGGATTGGCTGGCATACACAGGCTGAGGCAAGCATTAGAACTCAGGATGTGTTTTATCATGTCAGAAGAAACTGGGTGGTGAAGAGTCTGCACAAGCCTTCAGAGTCAGAGGGAAGCTGCACTAGATCTTCAAAAGTTAAGTGCAAGCATCTAACCTACTGGGCAAGATCAAAATAGCCCTTCCCCCTATGGACTTCTGTAGCAGAGAAGTGCCTCTTTTCTTCTCACCTACCTCCTCCCAGCTCTGCTCCAATACCAGTCCAGCAGTATTCAACAATTGCCACGGCCACTAAGCCAGAAATAGGACCTATCACATCTGAAGAAGTTATCTAGATTTAGGGAAAAAACAAACAAAAAATGTCTCTAGCTCCTCTAAGCTGGGTACTCAGGATTAACTGTGCCCAAATCAGTCCTGTGGCTTTAAAAAATCTCCACACCCCCTTAGCCAAGAACTCAGGGCAGGCACTGCCCCTTTGCCTAGCACAGGCATAAGGGGTCCGTGGACTTCTAATGCCTTTCACCCATGCCTAGACCTGTGTGGGCCCGCTCAACAGTGTAGGCCCTCATGAGCATAGTACAGCAGGGTATATACCTGAAGCCTATTTTCAACTGCAACAGCTAAGGGGGAGTGGCAGATTCGTGACATTTTACACTGCCTTGCCTATTAAGCAGGATTCTCACCCACCCACATCAGGGGCCTGAGGACTGGCAGCTTCACCCATTCCACCTAGCCACCCACAACAGAGGTCTAAGAATAAGTGGTGCCTCCCAGTCCTTACAGCCAACAGCACTGGGTTCCCAAAGTCCAGCTGCAAAACCCACCCACCTATGAGCTCTAGGGGACAGGGATACAGCTTCCACCTAGGTACTCAGGGGAAGCCATCAGCCCCCTACCTTGCTCAGCACATAACCCCCTACTGAAGCCAAATACCTGTGCCTGCTCCAATCACCCCTGTGTAGCCCTGCACATCTAGGGCTGTAGGTGTGAGCCTGCACCACACACTCGGTGACCGATGACCTGGACACCTGAGCTGAATCCACACAAGAAAAGTAAATGGACTGCTGGGCTCACCACCCAGTAGCAGCTCTAACCACCTGAAGTCAAGATGGGAGAGCTTCAAAGATGCCAATAACCAAAGTACCTCACACATCTAGCCTATTTGGGCATATCAAAACAAAACAAAACAAAACAAAAAGCTAGGATGCAGTAAGCAAACATACAATAAATAAATACAATAACTTATTGATGCTCGGAGACAACAGTCAATATAAAATCATATAAAGAGACAGATCATGATGGCTCAAGCAAGTTAGCAAAACAAAGAAGCAGGAAAACTCCCGGAGGAAGAGAAGGTCTTGGAATTACCGGAGGTAGAATTCAAAAGACTAATATACAGAACTCTTCAAGAGATCAGGAAGCAGATCATGCAAAACTCAGCTCAAACCAAGGAACACATAGACGAGGCAATAGAGGAGTTTAGCAAAGCCATACAAGATTAGAGGACAAATTTAACAGGATGCAAGACTCCATAGAGAGACAGCAAACAGAAATCCAAAAGATTAACATAAAATTTCAGAATCAGAAAACTCAGTAGAAAGTCATAGGGGCAGAATCGAGGCAATGGAAGTCAGAATTAGTGACACTGAAGCTAAAGCACTTGACACCAACTTATTTGAGGAAAAATCAGATAAAAGAATTTAAAAAAATGAAGAAACCCTAAGAATTATGTGTGTGTGTGGCGGG
>NW_004443953.1:9380868-9405293 GCF_000243295.1 Trichechus manatus latirostris
AGAAATAACAGAAAATTGTTGAAGATTTGTTGGTAGAAAGCTTCCCTGATATCATGAAAGGTGAGAAGATACCTCTCCAAGAAGCTCATAGAATTCTACACAAGGTAGATACCAAAAGAAAGTCACCAAGACATATTATAATCAAACTTGCCAAAACCAAAGATAAAGAGGGAATTTTAATAACAGCTAGAGATAAATGAAATGTCACCTACAAAGAACAGTCAATAAGACTAAGCTCTGACTACTCAGCAGAAACCATGCAGGTAAGAAGGAAATGGGATGACATACATAAATCCTTGAAGGAAACAAATTGCCAACCAAGAATTATACATCCAGCAACACTATCTCTCAAATATGAAGGCAAAATTAGGGTATTTCCAGATAAACAGAAGTTAAGGGAATTTGTAAAAACCAAACCAAAATTACAAGGTATATTAAAGGGAGTCCTCCTACTAGAGAACCAACAATATCAGATAACAACCCAAGACTAGAATACAGGACAGAACAACCAGATACCAACCCAGATAGGGAAGTCATAAAAATAAGTCAAGGTAAAACACTGAAAATAGGGAAACAGAGACAGCAATATGTAAAAGTTGACAACATTAAAACAAAAAAGAGGGAGTAAATAGTGTAGTCATAGAACTTTCATATGGAGAGGAAGTTAAGGTGATGTCAAGAAATTAAAGACTGGTTTAAACGGAGAGAAATAGAGGTAAATTTTAAGGTAACCACAAAGGAAATTAACAAATCTACACATCAAAATAAAAAAGAAGAAAAACATAAAGACTCAGCAAATACAAAGTCAACAACAATGAAAAAGATGAAAAGAAAATACATAAAGAAAAACAACTCAGCACAGAAAATTAAGTGGAACAAAGAAACTGTGAACAATACACAAAAAAAATACATAAAAATGACAGCACTAAACCTATCAATAATTACTCTGAATGTAAATGGACTGACTAAATGCACCAATAAAGACACAGAGAGTGGCAGAATGGATAAAAAAATACGATCCATCTATATGCTGCCTACAAGAGACACACCTTAGACTTAAAGACACAAATAAACTAAAACTCAAAGGATGGAAAAAACATATATCGAGAAAACAACAGTCAGAAAAGAGTAGGAGTGGCAATATTAATCTCTGACAAACTAGACTTTAAATTAAAATCCACCACAAAGGATAAGGAAGGACATTATATAATGATTAAAGGGTCAATACACCAGGAGGACATAACCATAATAAATATATACGCACCCAATGATAGGGCTCCAAGGTACATAAAACAAACTCTAACAGCACTGAAAAGAGAAATAGAGAGCTCCACAATAGTAGTAGGAGACTTCAACACATCACTTTTGGTGAAGGACAGAACAACTAGAAAGAAGCTCAATAAAGACACAGAAGATCTAAATGCTGCAGTCAGCAAACTTGATCTCATAGACATATACAGAACATTCCACCCAACAGCAGCCAGGTATACTTTCTGTTCCAACTCACATGGAACATTCTCCAGAGTAGACCGCATGTTAGGCCACAAAGCTAACCTTAGCAGAATCCAAAACATCGAAATATTACAAAGCATCTTTTTTGACCATAAAGCCATAAAAGTAGAAATCAGTAACAGAAAAACCAAGCGAAAAAAAGTCAAATACATGGAAACTGAACAATACCTTGCTCAAAAACTACTGGGTTATAGAAGAAATCAAGAAGGAAATAAATAAATTCATAGAATCAAATGAGAATGAAAACACATATTACCAGAACCTTTGGGACACATCAAAAGCAGTGCTCAGAGGTCAATTTATAGCAATAAATGCACACATCCAAAAAGACGAAAGGGCCAAAATCAAAACATTAACCCTACAACTCAAACAAATAGAAAGAGAGCAGCAAAAGAAGTCCTTGAGCACCACAAGAAAGGAAATAATAAAAATTAAAGCAGAAATAGAGAATAGAAAAACAACTGAGTGAGTCAATAATACCAAAAGATGGTTCTTTGAAAAGATCAACAAAATCGATAAACCACTGGCCAAACTTCTAGAAACACATTATCTACCTAAACTAACACAAACAGAGGTAGAACAACTAAACAAACTTATAACAAAAGAAGAGATTGAAGAGGTAATTAAAAAAAACTCCCAATAAAAAAACCCTGGCCCTGACGGATTCACTAGAGAATTCTACCAAACTTTCAGAGAAGAGTTAACACCAGTACTACTAAAGGTATTTCAGAGCATAGAAAAGGTTGGGATTCTCCCTAACTCATTATATGACACCAGCATAACCCTGATACCAAAGCCAGGTAAAGATACCACAAAAAAAGAAATTACAGATAGACATTCCTCATGAACACAGATGCAAAAATCCTCCACAAAATTTTAGCCAATAGGATTCAATAACATATCAAAAAAATAACCCATCATGACCAAGTGGGATTCATACCAGGTATGCAGGAATGGTTCAACATTAGAAAAACAATTAACGTAATCCATCACATTAATAAAACTAAAGACAAGAACCACATGATTTTATCAATCGATGCAGAAAAGGCATTTGACAAAATGCTCTTTGGCACCACTGGGCCACTAGGGGCTCCTTTTCGTTAAGGATTAAAGCAATTTATATGTTCCTTTTTCCTGTGATTTTAGGGCATTTCAAGACTTGAATAAAACTGTATCTCCCAATGTTATTCTAATCGAATAATTCAGTTTGATCTTGGGTGGTTTGGTCATTGAACAATTCTTCACCTGTAGGTTTAGGTGTGAAGTAGAGATTAATTATTCATACAATATATTTGACTAAAGGAGCCCTGGTGGCGAAGTGGTTAAGCACTAGGCTGCTCACTGACAGGTGGGCGGTTTGACCCCACCAGCTACTTTGGGGGAGAAAGACGTGGCAGTCTGCTCCCATAAAGATTACAGCCTTGGAAACCGAATGGGGCAGTTCTCTGTCTGACAGGGTTGCTGTATGTTGGAATCCACTTGACGGCAATGGGTTTGGTTTTTGTTTTTCTTGTTTGTTTGTTTTTTTTGGTTTAGTACTTGACTAAAACCAACCAGAACCAAACCCGTTGCCGTCGAGCAGATTCCAACTCATAGCGACCCTACAGAACAGAGTAGAACTGCCCCATAGGGTTTCCAAGGAGCGGCTGGTGGATTCCAATGGCCAACCTTTTAGTTAGCAACCATAGCTCTTAACCACTTCACCGCCAGGGCTCCAATGAGATTAATAAATTACTATAGCTCGTTTACTGCCAGTTTCAGTCCCATGATAGGAAATTCATGAGCACTGGAGACCCTGGTGGCATAGTGGTTAAGAGCTATGGCTGCTAATCAAAAGGCTGGCAGTTGGAATCCACCAGTCGCTCCTTGGAAACCCTGTGGGGCAGTTCTGCTCTGTCTACAGGGTCGCTATGAGTCCAAATGGACTCGAAGGTGACGAATTTGGTTTTTTTGTTTTATCGAGCATTTACAAGCCCATATTCACACATATGAAGTGATGTCAGATGTCAGAGTCTGAAGCTGCAGCCAAGGCCAGCCAACTTTTCTGACATTTGATTTCCATACCATGGCTACAGACCTCTGTAAAAACTAAGGAAAGAACATTGGAAGCCGACCTCCCCATTGATTTTATTGTTTATAGGAGACATTCAAGTTTTTGTGATATCTGCTTAACGTGTAAGACTCTTGGATTTTTTTTTTCATCAGTGATATATTTTGTTTCTTTTTGAATTAAACTGTTCTTTAAGCAATTACAGAGACAGATTATATCTTTGTGATGGAAGACTAGTAACTGTTACTTATGTTTCAGCTTTCCTTTATTCTAATAAAATGATGAAAAAGAAAAATTTATACCTTTAGAAGATTACTCTGTAGTGGAACAGTTTTCATTGCCCAAACCCCTTATCCTTCCATGCAGTCATTAAAATTAGTTTCTGGTCGTTAAATCGGTTCTTGTTTCTTCTTCACAGCATGTTGTAGCCTTGATCTTTGACTGCAAAAACTTGATGAAAACAGACAAAAAGGAATTTGGGAAAGCTCACATGTTAGATATAAAAATATCAAACAACTTTCTGCTGTCCCTGCTTTGGTTGGCATTTTTCAGAAAGTGTGCTCGGTGTTATTTCACTGTTAATTTTCCTTTGCTTTATTTTATTCTTCTATCTAGTGGACATTATTTTCTCTCTTTATTTACTCTTTGCACATAGTATTTAGAAATTGCACTGAGTCTCTTTCTCATTTTTCTTTACTCAGAATAATTAAGGTTTTAAAATTCTATTTTCTTACTATGTATGTTGCCATTATCTATACATCCTTCCTTTCTTTTTTTCCTTTCAGACTTTCTGAACTCTGCTTTTGGTGACATTGTAGCTTCATAGACAGGAATGATTACTCTCTATTTTAGATCAGAACTGAGGGTTCAGGTAAGTTAGTCTCAGAAACTAGGCACAAACAGGATCTTTAGCTGTTTCAGGCCTGGCCCTCAGGCAGCCAAAAAGTCACTAAAGGTCATTCAACTGAAATAGACTCCTCTCTGGGGAGTCACTGCTCCTGTCATTCATTTAGGTCATTCAGGGAATCCTCCCTGTAACGGGAGGCTTTGTATTGCTTCTGTGTAAAACAGAAAAAGTAAATGAAACCTGGTCGCCTTGAGGATGCTGATGTTTTAAACAAAGACCAAAATGAGTCTTTAATCTCCTAGTGGGTAAGAAGCTTGCAGCTTTTAATTTGGTGTGTCACCAGTTCCATTGTATGGTGAACAGTCTCTAAGGACCAGGTCAAGCAATTAACCATAGCTTCCTGAATTCACGTCTACTTCTTCCTTCTGGAATCATTGAACTCTATTCACATAGGCTTAGCAGAAATTTGCTGTGGAGTTCTTTATTCAGGATTCTTATCAGCTTGTATGGACTGCTTTTTTTACCAAAAAAGTGTTAATGAAGACTCTCTCTAGTCATGAAGAATTCCTTTCAAGTCATGAAGAAGAGGATCAAAGAGGTACATGGAGTAGTGGAACAAGTTTTCAAATCCTGCTCTTGGGACCACAATGGCTCCATGGAGATGCTTCAGGATAGTGAAGTAGCCACATATTTTCCACCTAACAGCTAAGATTTTAATCGCTGAGGAACTCATTCATCACTTAATATTAAGTAAAATATGTTCTTTTACGTAAAATATATCATTTGTCATTTTATATAGTGGGATTCTGTGTAAGATATCATTTGAAAATAAATAATTCACTGCTAAGAATGTTTCGAAACTACTGGAGTGGAGGAAAGGACAGGATGTCATCAGAGTCCTGGTGCCAGCCATTCCATCACCAATAAATTGCCTTAGATATGTCTCTTTAGCTGTTATTACTGAAAGGGTTAGCTTTAGAAATGGCTGTTAGTTGCTGAGGGGAACAATGATATAAAAGAAAGTAAATATTAAAGCAATAATATGTGTTGATATCATAAATATGCCTTAATATTTGGTTATTACAACAAAAAGTCAGTAGAGGTGAGGAAAAAAAATTCTTTTAGAATGGGTTGAACTCTATGCCTTCCCAACTAAGTCATGAGTTCCCTGAAGCATTTCTTTATTACTTTTATTATTTCTTTCTTACTTGCTGACTCCTCATGCCTGCTATATTATAGGCACTCCACAAATTCTTATTTATTGAATGAATAGGTGAATAAGCCAATAAACACACAAGCTATCTTATCTCTAAGACTCTGTAATGCTCTATATTTTGTGATACCAAATTAGCCACTGTCAACCTGACTCTGGACAACATGGTTAACATGAAAATGAAAGAGCTACACTAGAGCTGAGCTCAGTTCAGCTTTTTCCTTTCTTGGTACGAAGTGGAAGTTCTATTCTTGCTCTGCCCTGCATTTTAAGCAGCAATGACCCAGTATACGTGGGGTAGCAAGTAGGTCAGCAAATACTACTCTTTCATCTTGAGTCGTAAAAGTTGGCATTTTCCATTACTGACATCTCACTTAGTCTTTGTGACAGCACGTCTCCCTTAACTTCCTACATGACATGTGGAGAAAAATCTAGTACAACAAAGTCCCACCTACACCTGATACCTTGCTGCATGCAATATGAAATAATAAAATGGAGGGGAAAATTCCCTCTTTTCAGTATGTTGTTGTTAGATGCTGTTGAGTTGGTTGTGACTCATAGCGACCTTATGTACAACAGAACAAAACATTGCCCAGTCCTGCTCCATCCTCACAATTGTCTTTATGCTTGAGTCCACCGTTGTAGCCATGGTGTCAATCCACTTCATTGAGGGTCTTCCTCTTTTTCACTGACTGTCTACTTTACCAAGCATGATGACCTTCTCCAGAGGCTGGTCCCTCCTGATAATATGTCCAAAGTACGTGAGACAAAGTCTTGCCATCCTTGCTTCTAAGGAACATTCTGATTACATCTCTTCCAAGACAGATTTGTTTGTTCTTCTGGCAGTCCAAGGTACATTCAGTATTTTTCTCCAGCACCATAATTCAAATGCATCAATTTTTCTTCAGTCTTCCTTATTCATTGTCCAGCTTTCTCATGCATATGAGGTGACTGAAAATACCATGGGTTGGGTCAGGCACACCTTAGTCCTCAAAGTGACATCTTTGCTTTTTAACACTTTAAAGAGATCTTTTTCTGCAGATTTGTCCAATGCAATATGCCCTTGATTTATTGGCCGTTCCTTCCATGGGCGTTGACTGTGGATCCAAGTAAAATGAAATCCTTAACAATTTCAATCTTTTCTCCGTTTATCATAATGTTGTATATTGGTCCACTTGTGAGGATTTTTGTTTTCTTTATGTAGAGGTGCAATCCATATTGAAGGCTGTAGTCTTTGATCTTCATCAGTAAGTCTTCAAGTCCTCTTCACTATGAGCAAGCAAGGTTGTGTCATCTGCATATCGCAGGTTGTTAATTAATTATTAGAATGTGGACCGTACAAAGTATGAACCTAGGAAAATTGGAATTCATCAAAAATGAAATGGAACACATAAAAATCAATATTCTAGGCATTAGTGACCATATTTACAATTATGGGGTTTATGAGGGAAGTAACAGTTATAATTCAGGCTCAAGAATACTCAGGATACAGTTCTTCCATCAGGATAGCCTCTCCCCAGCCATGTTCGCAGGCCCTCAGTCTCTGCCCAAGGCACTCAGCTTTCTCTCTCCATGGGCCGGGAAGTCCACCGTCCAGTCTCCTGCTGCCGGGTCTCTCCTGCTGGTCTCTCCTTCCTTGGAGGTGATGGACTCCTCCCCTCTGCTCTGGAATTGGCTCTCTTTTAAGGCAAAATTGACCAGTCCCTTTGGATTACCCCATCACACAGTCCTGCCCAATCACCCAGGTGGGAGTTACAAGACCATGGCTAGAAAGGCCACACAAAAGTAATCAATCTATCACAAACACAGTTATATAAAAACGGGGCAAAATATAGATCCTGTCCTCTAAAGCTTACAATTTAATAGTGGGGCTAGATAAGTACACAAGTAATTGTAATTAAAGAAAAAGTAAATAATAAAAGTACAATTAATTTACATGGAGTTTGAAGAGCAGAAACTTGTTTATGTAATGAAGATTCAAGGATTGAATGGCGTTTAAGATGGACGCAAAGGGAGTGAATTTCAACTGAGGGAGATTAAAGAAGTTGGAGAAAGAAGAGGTTGAGTAAAATTGTGACAGTGAGAACATTGTCTGTATTTTGGAAGAATAGTGAGTAGTTGAATGTGACTGGAGCCTAAGGTATACTTTGAAAAGTACTGGGAAATGAGGTTGGAAAGACAGGGTGGCCTTACTGCAGAAGGGTCTAAATATTAGATGAAATACCCATATTTTATCTAATTGGAAATGGGGAGTCATTGAAAGAGTTTGAGCAAAAGATGTTAGTAAGTTTGGTGCTATTGTTCAAGAAGTGTGGACTGGCAGAAATTAGGGTAGAGAGAGATGAGAAGGGAAAGATGAGTTGTAAAATTATTACAGTACTCTAGTAGCTGGATTATTGAGAGGGTAGCAGGATTGGAGAGTGGAGTAGAGCAGAAATGGCATGCTTGATTTGGGTAATTTGAGGTGAGTTTAATAAAGAGACTACTGTCAGAGGTGGACATGGTGGGGAGACCACAAGGGATAGTTAATGAAGCTCTTTGGAACTAGTTATGGTAGGGGAGACAGAAGTATTATCAGAACCCCTTTGGAGAGAGTTGTGTGGAGCAGAAAGCCTTTAGGAGAGCACAGCAGGCAGGCCACAGCCTCAGGGAAAATACCCTGACAAAATTTTCTTCCTTCCCTCTTGTTTCTCACTAGGACTTCCCATTGGCTAAGAGCAACTGGAAGTCAGAGGGTAAGAGAACTGTTGACACAGAGCAGGGTAAGGAGGGTAGAGAGTGATCTGGAGGGGAAACAAAAGTTATCCCGTTCTTTTACGGACCAGCACAGGGCACTTTGGTTGAGAGGCCAAGCAAAGAGTTGAAAATACAGATTTGGAGAACAGGGGAATGTTGGGCTAAGGATGAGGAGATTTAAGCTACTGAAGTTATGAGAGTGGATGAGATCATGGGGAAAGAGGTCACAAAAAAGTGGGGGGAGGAGGTAAATTCCTAGGATTGAACTTTGAGGAAAACTACATTTAGAAGACAGGAGAGTGAAGAGGAGATATCAAAGAAGATAAGGAGAAATAAGAGGCAACAAAATCAGGAGGAAGTAATGTAGTGGGATCAAGGGAAGAGCCAGCATCAGGGAGGAGAAGGAGGCAAACAAAGAAGCTCAAGGAGGGAAACGTTTTTAAGAAGGGTAAGTTAGAAACAACGTCACTAGCTGTTTGCCGGTTCAGGGTAAGCAGATGGTTTTATCAATGTCGACTTGGACTTCTGTTATAGATTCTGTTTTAGATTTGGGGGTATAGGGAAGAGAATGAAGATGATAGTTGTTATACTGAAGGGGGTGAGGCTGGGAGCAAATAACTATATTCTCACTTTTCCATCTAGTACTACTCTTCCTCTTGCTTCTTCTTGTGCTTTCTCCTCTTCTTTCTCCTTAGCATTTATTGAGCAACTATATTATACTAGACAATTTACCTACCTATCTTTTTTTTTGTTGTGAGGTACTGTTCAGTAGATTCTGACTTCTAGCAACCCTATGTGCAACAGAACCTCACATTGCCTGGTCCTGCATCATCTTCCTTATTGTTGCTATGTTTGAGCCCATTGTTGCAGCCACTGGGTCAATCCATCTCATTGGAGGTCTTCTTCTTTTTTGCTGACCCTCTACTTTACCAAGCATGATGTCCTTCTCCAGGGACTGGTTCCTCCTGACAACATGTCCAAAGAATGTGAGACGAAGTCTTGCCATCCTCTCTTCTAAGGAGCCTTCTGGCTGTACTTCTTCCAAGACAGATTTGTTCGTTCTTCTGGCAGTCCATGGTATATTCAATATTCTTTGCTAACATCATAATTCAAATGCATCAATTCTTATTTGGTCTTCCTTATTCACTGTCTAGCTTTCACATGCATATGAGGAGATTGAAAACACCATGGCTTGGGTCAGGTGCACCTTAGTCTTCAAAGTAATGTATTTGTTTTTTAAAACTTTAAAGAGGTACTTTGCAGCAGATTTATTTACCTATACCAAAAAACCGAGCCAAACCCACTTTCGTTGAGTTGATTCCTGCTCATAGCGACACTGTAGGACAGAGTAGAACTACCCATAGGAGTTTCCAATGCTGTAAATCTTTATGGAAGCAGACTGCCACATCTCTCTCATGTGGAGCAGTTGGTAGGTTCAAACCACCGACCTATTGGTTAGCATGCGAGTGCTTTAACCATTGTGCCATCAGGGCTCCCTTACCTACCTATACCCAAAGAAAACCCATTGCTGTCAAGTCGGTTCTGACTCATAGGGACCCTACAGGACAAAGTAGAACTGCCCGATAGGGTTTCCAAGGAGCAGCTGATGGATTTGAACAGGTGACCTTCTGGTTAGCAGCCGAGCTCTTAACCACTACGCCACCAGAGCTCCATCCTATATATTCCTCAAAACAACCCAGTGAGGTAGATATTATCCTCATGTTGAAGTAAAAGAAAGTAAGTTCAGAGAGGTCTTGCTCATAGTCAGGTATTTAGTAGGTGGCACAAACAGTTAATCACTTGACTACTAGCTGAAGATTGGTAGTTCAAATTCATCTAGAGGTGCATCTGAAGACAGGCCCGGTGATGTGCTTCTGAAATGTCACACTTCGAAAATCCTACAGGGCAGTTCTACTTTGCACACATGGGGTTGTCGTGAGTTGGAATTGACCCAACAGCAGCTAACAACAACAGTGCTCATTTTCAAAACTAGACCCCACAGACTCCAAAACTCTGCATTATTTTCATGGGATCAAGCACTGTGTTTGGCACATAGTAGCCATTCTTTAGATAGATGAAGAAGGATGAATAAAGTACTGCTTAGAATACTGCGTAAGAGGCAGGCAACCTGAGTTCAGTGTTAGCCTTGCTGTTAAAAACAGTGAAACCTGTCTGTTAATGAAAGTTGCTTTTAACTGATCTAAGAATAATCATGCCGTTAAAACACTCTCCTTAGATAAAGTTGCTATATAAATACTAGATGCATCATGAATATTTTCCATAATGCAAATGCTGGCATCAAATAAAACATCCTCTTTGTAAGGTCCATAAAGTAAAATAGCTTCATCATGTCATCTTTAACTGATTTTATCCCAAGAAAATGGATGATATAATTCTAGATGTTTTATAATGTTCAGTTGTTCACATTCATTGTTCAGTTTCCAGCATATAAATCAAGATATTGCCAATTGTTAACAATGTGATCATAGTAAATTGCTGTGAAATCAATGACATCTAAAAGTTCAGGAAAGAAGATAAAGCAGAAACCTGTGCAGATAAGGAATGATGTGAGCCCTCTGATCAGTTCCCTCCCCTAAAGGAAAAAAGAATACACTCACTGTTCATTGTCGTTGCAGTTGAAAGGTTAGAACTGAGCAATCGGGCCTTTTTTTGAAATTTTTGCCTTAAATAGGAAGTGTCCATTTTTTTTTAAGCATGCCTGTCAACACAAGTAACACTTAGTCTTCCATTCATGAATTTTTGCTGTACTGTTAAGAGAACATCATCTGTCTGCTATGCAACATTCAGTAAAAATTTATGTAATTTTTGGTATCAAATGCATTAGATTTATAGAAGTTATTAGATAAATGTCTTGGCTATCATTTAAAGCTACAGGAAGTCCCTGAGTTACGAGGTAGATCCATTCCTAACTCTGCCTTTAACTTTTTAAGTCGAATTTGTAGTTAAGTTGGAACAGGTGCATATGGTCCTTATGTAGCCTTACTTTAGTGCAAGAAAAGGCTTGAAGAGTATTCAATGATTTAAATGCTGCATGTGCAGTAAATGAAGGTGATTCTGATGAAGAATTTGTTGTGAGTAGATGTTGGTTCAATCCTATCAAAGTAAAGGCAAATTTATAACATTTGTCTTAGTCATCTAGTGCTGCTAGAAATACCACTATTGGATGGCTTTAACAAAGAGAAATTTATTTTCTTACAGTCGAGTAGGCTACAAATCCAAATTTAGGGCATCAGCTCCAGGAGTAGGCTTTCTCTCTCTGTCGGCTCTGGAGGAAGGTCCTTGTGATGCATCAGTCTTCCCTTGGTCTGGGAGCATCTCAGCGCAGGAACTTCAGGTCCAAAGGATGCGCTCTGCTCCCGGCCTTGCTTTCTTGGTAGTATAAGGTTCCCATGTGTCTCTGCTTGCTTCTCTCTTTTATATCTCAAAAGAGATTGGCTTAAGACACTATCTAATCTTATAGACCTCATCAGTATAACTGCTGCTAATCCATTTTATTACATCATAGTGATAGAGTTTACAACATACAAGGAAATCACATCAGATTACAAAACGGTACACAATCATATAATACCAGGAATCATGACCCAGCCAAGTTGACAGATATTTTGGGGGGACACAATTCAATCCATGACAACAATAAAGGGCAAGTAGGAGTTGTCCCTAAATCAGACATTCCTAACCTGGTTGTTGCTTGTATTGTAACTCAGCCTATACACAGATTTTTTTTCTATTTTAAAAATCCCTACTGTCCCACATGGTGCTGTCCTTAGACTACTTGAGACATGTTGTAGATAACTAGCATCCACTTATACCTGTGAAGTAGAATAGTGACAAACTTTACTATCCTCAGCACAATCAAATAGATATACACAGAAATCTTAATTGATTTAACTTTGAGATATATATGGAATAAACAGAGCCACAGAGAGACTCTGTATCCAAATAACAAGTCCAGTGTTCTAGAATACATTAGTTAGTCACACTGTGTTCAGAGCACCATAATTTTGTTGTTGAAAGCCAGACATGATGTTTCAGGTAAGAGGAACTGAGGAACCTATTGAGGTTAATGTGGTGGTGAGGTACAGAAGGAGAAGAAGAGTTCTACAGTCCTATGACTGGGTCTTCATGTATCCTGTGCTCCTGGGTTGTGACCATCTCAAGTGCTTCTAAGCTTTTTCTTCCCCCCCAAACCCCTTAGGTGAAACAGGAAGGCTAGAGGAGCCTGGAACTGGATACCCCCACCCCATGTGAAGTGCTTGAGGGGGTTGTCATCAGGAATTCTCCTTCCCCCAGATGGAATGCTAGAAGAGGGCTGGAGTCTGGCATTCTCCTCCCCCATATGAAAGGCTCGATGCAGCTGGAACTGTGTACCTGTCTTTCCTCTCCTCCAAGTCCATTAAACCCAAAAAACCAAACCTGTTGCCATCATATAGGACAGAGTAGAACTGCCCCATAGGGTTTCCAAGGAGTGGCTGGTAGAGTCGAACTGCTGACCTTTTAGCGAACAGCCAAACTCTTAACCATTGTGCCACCAGGGCTCCCGTTGCCATTCAGGCAATTAAAACTAATGCTGGCTAAGTTCTGATAAAGCACTTTCCATTGAGGGAGAGCATAGCACTATTTCAAAATGTTTACTTTTCCCCTTCCTGTGCCAGAAAAACACTAGGGGAGTTTTCTCTGAGGTTCACAGTGAAAACCTGATGGGGCTTCTGGGGAAGAAACTCAGGGAAGTGTGTCTTTCCCTCTCCCCAGGTTGGGTCTCCAGGAGATTTTATCTCTCCAACTCATCTACGCTCAATCTCCAGCAATTAGTCAATTGTCCTTTAAGTATTCCTACCAGGTGCTGGGTTCAACTGCAGAGGTCCCTGATCCAGGAAGAGGCGATTCTTTGTGCTGGTCTGTCTCTTTGGGAGAGCAGTTTTCTGTTACCTCAAATTTTTGATGACTCTAGTAGGAGTTGCTGATTTTCAGATTAACTTTTTTCTTGTTGTGAGGATAAGAGGGATGACTTCCAAGCGCCTTAACATGCCAAATCGGAAACCGGAAGTTGAAGTCATTTTTACATATTGCTAAAAATAAATAATTCAACATTATTTTTAGAACTTTTTGTTTATAATGGATTTTGAGAAAAGCATTAGGAGTCAAATGAAAGTGAAATTTTCAAATAATGGTCACATATTATTGAAAGAGGAAAATAAACATATCTAGATGATTATGACAAACTTAAGTATTAAAATATCAAGAACAGAGGAAAATTCTGCTTATTTTGAAGTAGTAGATCCTAAATTCATTTCACGACAAAGAAATGTATTGATCTGATGGAAGACGTTAACACAAAAAGTTTTAGAATATATTAAATGATATTTATTTTCTCCTGACTTTATGGTCTTCTAAATTAACCACATGGATAACGTCTGTAATCAACGAGATTACTTACTCAGCAAAAATAATTTTACAAAGCTTTTTTTTGGGGGATATTTTATCTTCAAATGAGAATTTACAATTGATTAGTATAGTGCTAAACAGAGGCATGGTCAATTGGATGGTCCTTTCATGTCCAGACAAAAGGAGAAGGCAATTCTAAATTTGTTTAAAAAATAAAATGTAACATGAACATAACACTAATGTATCTGGGTGAGCCAATATTATTATTTTCTTAATATGTCAAACTCATTATAAACACACAACTAAATTCAATTGAAATGTATGTTTTCTCTTAGCTGTCAAATATTTTTTGGAAATAATGTTATTTACCTGTTTGCTTGAGGCTGTTGTTGATATTTTAGAAAACAATTAAGTGCCTTCTGTGTCCAGCCACTGCTTTGGGCACCGGAATTTAAATCATGGTACTAGCCCTCATGACCTAACAATCTATGAAGGTTTTGTGGAAAAGATGCAGTAAAGTGTAGGTTTAGAGTGAAAACAGAATGGAATTGTAAAATAAATGGAGAATAAAAACTTAGAGGTATTTGCGATTTTATTTGAAATGTTCTTACTACTGACATGTATGAGAATATACACTGGCCTGGGAGGAGAGAGAGAATAATGTATTCGTTATTAATTACTTGTAAAACATGAGACTAGTCTCTGAATTTTTCTAGAGTTCAATTTTCCAAATGTGTAAAATAAAAGGTTGTGTCAGAAGATTTCTAAAATTCTACTTCACTCTAAAATATCATATTGGGTTATATTTTCATCTAATGTTAAATATTTTGATGATACAGTGATTTTTGGACATTTTGCTGATACAAAAAACACTATTGTCTCATGGCTGATAATGAATCAGTAACACGGTCTGAGGGGCCTTGATAGATTCAGGAGATTCAAATCAAAATTAGATTCTTCTTGGAAGAGAAGAATGTTGCTTAAACATGTGAAGAAGATTAAGAAAAGCTGATAGCCTAGGACTTTTAGGCCCTTGAGTATGTGACTGTTCTGTGAGAAGTGAAAAATGTCCTTCCAAGTGAGATTCCAAGGATAGCATGAATTAAAGTTATTTTCTTAGAATAAAGTTTTCACAGATTAAAAAAAAAAAGTCTCTGTTGACACTGAACCATTCCCTGACATTACCTCTCTGAGGACATACCTCTACTAGATGGGTAAAGTTCTGGAAAGGCAAGACAGTATCAAACATAACTTTGTATTCTCTACAGTGCTTTCCACATAATAGGTGCTCAATAAATGATATTGAATGAATGCTGCTAATATAAGGAAATAATCAAGAAGTGATGGTTCTGAAGGAAGAATTCCAAGCTGCACTGAAGGTATTGGTGAAAAACAAGTCTCCAGCAACTGATGGAATGCCAATTAAGATGTTTCAATAAACAGATGCAGTGCTGGTAGTGCTAACTCATCTATGCCAAGAAATTTGGAAGACAGCTACCTGGCCAACTGACTGGAAAAGATCCATATTTTTGCCAATTCCCAAGAAAGTTGATCCAACTGAATGCAGAAATTATCGAAAAATATCATTGATATCATACGTAAGTAAAATTTTGCTGAAGATCATTCAAAAGCAGCTGTAGCAGTATATCAACAGGGAACTGTCAGAAATTTAGGCCAGATTCAGAAAAAGATGTAGAACCAGGGATATCATTGCTGATGTCAGATGGATCCTGGCTGAAAGCAGAGAATACCAGAAAGATGTTTACTTGTATTTTATTGACTATGCAAAGGCATTCGACTACGTGGTTCATAACAAATTATGGATTATATTGTGAAGAATGGGAATTCCAGAACACTTAATTGTGCTCATCAGGAACCTGTACATGGATCAGGAGGCAGTTGTTTGAACAGAACAAGGGGATACTTCTTGGTTTAAAATCAGGAATGGTGTGCATCAGGGTTGTATCCTTTCATCACACTTATTCAATCTGTATGCTTAGCAAATAATTCGAGAAGCTGGACTATATGAAGAAGAACACAGCATCAGGATTAGAGGAAGGCTCATTAACAACCTGCATTATGCAGATGACACAACCTTCCTTGCTGAAAGTGAAGAGGACTTGATGAAGATCAAAGACCACAGCCTTCAGTATGGATTACACCTCAACATAAAGAAAACATAAGTCCTCACAACTGGACCAGTAAGCAACATCATGATAAATGGAGAAAAGACTGAAGTTGTCAAGGGTTTCGTTTTTCTTGGATCCACAATCAACACCCATGGAAGCAGCAGTCAAGAAATCAAAAGACAAATTGCACTGGGCAAATCTGCTACAAAAGACCTCTTTAAAGTGTTAAAAAACAAAGATGTTGCATTGAAGACTAAGGTGTGTCTGACCCAAGCCATGGTGTTTTTAATCACCTCATATGCACATGAAAGCTGGACGATGAACAAGGAAGACCAAAGAAAAATTGATGCCTTTGAATTGTGGTGTTGGCGAAGAATATTGAATATACCATGGACTGCCAAAAGAACGAACAAATCTGTCTTGGAAGAAGTACAACCAGAATGCTCCTTAGAAGCAAGGATGACGAGACTTTGTTTTACATATTTTGGACATGTTATCAGGTGGGACCAGTCCCTGGAGAAGGACATCATGCTTGGTAAAGGAGAGTGTCAGCGAAAAGAGGGAGACCCTCAAAGAGATGGATTGACACATTGGCTGCAACAATGGGCTCAAGCATTATAAAGATTGTGAGGATGATGCAGGACTGGGCAGTGTTTCATTCTGTTGTACATAGGGTCGCTGTGAGTCAGAATCGACTCCATGGCACCTAGCAACAACAAAAAGATAAGCAAATAGGTATTGGAATGTAGCATGAAGGAGGAACCATGGGATAATATTATTACTGTGCTCAACCATAAACTGATATTCATTGAATCATTCTGTCTACTCTTAAGGTCAATAGTTTAAATCAGATGTTGGAAACTTGGAAAAGGTATAAAGAAAGAGGGGAATTATTTTAACTTTGAGGGAATAAGCCCTATGAGAAAAGACTCAAGGTGTGGTCTTGCTCACCTAACAAAGAATAAATTATTTGGAGAAGTAAGCACAGGCTACACTCAATTATGTATGGAGGAGTGTTACTAGTCCCTTCTTTCAAGTGGTGGGCAAAGTTAAAGGATGGCTTATGTTAAATGTTTAGAAATATTTGAGTTTCACGTCATACAGTAACTAGAATAGATTGAAAACTTTTCACTAAGATAATGTGCTTTCAGTTTGTTGTTGTTAGGTGCCCTCGACTTGATTCCAACTCATAGTGACCCTATGTACAACAGAACAAAAAACTGCCCAGTAATGCGCCATCCTCACTGTTGGTGTTATGCTTGAGCCCATTGTTGCAGCCAAGCATGATGTCCTTCTCCAGGGATGGATCCCTTCTGATAACATGTCCAAAGTATGTGAGACAAAGTCTCGCCATCCTTGCTTCTAAGGAGCATTCTGGTTGTACTTTTTCCAAGACAGATTTGTTCATTCTTCTGGAAATCCATGGTATATTTAATATTCTTCACCAAAACCACAATTCAAAGTTGTCAATTCTTCTTTGGTCCTCCTTGTTCACTGTCCAGCTTTCACATGCATATAAGGTGATTGAAAACACCATGGCTTGGGTCAGGCACACCTTAGTCTTCAAGATAACATCTTTGCTTTTTAACACTTTAAAGAGGTCTTTTGTAGCAGATTTGCCCAGTGCAATTTGTCCTTTGATTTCCTGACTGCTGCTTCCATAGGTGTTGATTGTGGATCCAAGTAAAGTGAAATCCTTGACAACTTCAGTCTTTTCTCCATTTCTCATGAAGTTGCTTACTGATCCAGTTGTGAGGACTTTTGTTTTCTTTATGTTGAAGTGTAATCCATACTGAAGGCTGTGGTCTTTGATCTTCATTAGTAAGTGCTTCAAGTCCTCTTCACTTGCAACAAGCAAGATAGAGTCATCTGCGTATCACAGGTTCTTAACGAGTCTTTCTCCAATCCTGATGCTATGTTCTTCTTCATATAATCCAGCTTCTCAGATTATCTACTCAGCATACAGATTGAGTAAGTATGGTGAAAGAATACAACCCAGACACACATCTTTCTGATTTTAAACCATGCAGTATTCCCTTCTTCTGTTTGAATGACAGCTTCTTGGTCTATGTACAGGTTCTGCATGAGCACAATTATGTGTTCTGGAATTCTCATTCTTTGCAATGTTCTCCATAATTTGTTATGATCCACACAGTCGAATGCCTTTGCATAGTCAATAAAACACAGGTAAACATCTTTTTGGTATTCTCTGCTTTCAGCCAAAATCCATCTGACATCAGCAATGATAGCCCTTGTTCCACGTCCTCTTCTGAATTTGGCTTGAATTTCTGGCAGTTCCCTGTTGATGTATTACTGCAACCGCTTTTGAGTGATCTTCAGCAAAATTTTACTTGTGCGTGAGATTAATGATATTCTTTGATAATTTCCACAGTCTGTTGGATCACCTTTCTTTGGAATGGGTACAAATATGGATTTCTTCCAGTCGATTGGCCAGGTAACTGCCTTCCAAATTTGTTGGCATAGACAAGCAAGCGCTTCCAGCACTGCATCCATTTGTTGAAACATCTCTGTTGAATATGTCAATTCCTGGAGCCTTGTTTTTTGCCAGTACCCTCATTTCAGCTTAGACTTCTTCCTTCAATACTATCAGTTCTTGATCATATGCTACCCCCTGAAAAGGCTGAGCATTCACCAATTCTTGTTGGTGCAGTGACTCTGTGTATTCCTTCCATCTTCTTTTGATGCTTCCTGTGTTGCTTTCAGTTTACAACATGATCTGTATACATTATTACATGTGTTCTCATTTGATTCTAAAAAATGCCCAGAGAGTCAGGTAGAATAATTATTTATTATAGGAAAATAGAATGGCAACCTAGAGAGGTTTAGCAATTTTTCCAGGGATTCATGATCCGAAAAGCAGATACAATATTTAATTGTGCATAAAGGAAGGATGTAGTGCATATTTTTTGAGAACCTAGAAGTTTAGACAGGACGTGACACCTTTCCTATCTCTCAGACAGGGTGGCCTAATATAAAGGACACTACAGTGGAAGTCAGGCAGCCTGTGTCCGGTTCCAACTGCCACTTACTGATCATGTGTTAGTATTAAAAATACCTTTTATTTGTGTAACCACACTAAATATACAAAACACATTTAAAGCCAGAATCATGAGATCGCTCAGTCTGAACCCATTTCCCTAGAGTTCAATTGCTTCTGAATTTTTAAGGATACAATTGTGACAACAGTCCATGCTGCTGTGCTGATGGGTTAGTTTCTTCCTTCTACTTTTAAATGTTTTAAGTTTGTCATGGAAAGGTATTTCTCCCCCTGGTGTGCCTCCTTATTTCAAAAGAGGAGGCAGAGAACCATTGAGAGAGGTGGCCTGGCTGCACAGCATGAGCTGTCCGAGTGAATTGGAAGCAGTAGCTCAGGCAAAAAGAAAAACTAAGAATTTCAGTTGCCAGCATGAGCCCAAAATGGAATTAACAAGAAACAGATAAAAACCATAGACTATAATTATACTCTGTCAAAAGGATCTCTAGCAGACTTTTCCTGAAGTTACTATCAAAAGAGAAGGAAATGGCTAAATGTGCAATTTTCTACTGTATCATTTTTGGCCTTTTAATGATTAGAAGAAATTAAGTAGTGCACAAAGAAAATTACCTATCGAGTCAATGAAAACCACCTTCGATCCTCAAAGGAGAGGTATGTAGATGGATTTTCTCCCTTTTTAATTATGAAATAATTGTTAGGAAGCATCTTCCTAAAATATTTCATGTATCTTGATAATTCAAAAATTCAGTGAATAGTTGTACAGTTCTTCCAACGTACAAGGCAGTGATTGGGTGTTCCAGTCCTGTCTCCAAAGAGTTCGCAGTCTAGTGGAGCATGCACATAAGTAGCTATAACGAATGGTAGAAGTGGCAATCTACATTAGAGAGATATAGAAAGAAAGGACAAATGCAAGAGAAATTATTTCTAGTTGGAAAAGTCAAAGAAAGCTTATGGATTTATGAAAGATCATCAATATTTGCATATGTGGAGATAGTGGAGACATTAAAATATTCTAGGTGGAGGAAATGATGTGACAAAAAGAATTCAGTACATGGCAAAATTATAAAAATATCACAGATTGCACACAGTTCAGTTTGGCCTGAGCATAGGGCATGTGAAGAAGATTGTTGTTGTTGTTAGGTACCTTCAAGTTGATTCCGACTCATAGCAACACAGTGTACAACAAAACAAAACACTGCTGAGTCCTGCACCATCCTCACAATCACTGTTATGTTTGAGCCCACTGTTACAGCCAATTCATCTCATTAAGGGTTTTCCTCTTTTTCACTGACCCTCTGATTTACCAAGTATAATGTTCTTCCCCAGGGACTGGTACCTCCTGATAACATATCCAAAGTACATGAGATGAAGTCTTGCCAGCCTTGCTTCTAAGGAGCATTCTGGCTGTACTTCTTCCAACACAGATTTGTTCATTCTTCCGGCATTCCAACACAAATATTCTTCACCGACACATTAATTCAAAAGCGTCAATTCTTCAGTCTTCCGTATTCTTTGTCCAGCTTTCGAATGCATATAAGGCCATTGAAAATAACATGGCTTGTGTCAGGCATACCTTAGCCCTCAAAGTGACGTATTTGTTTCTGAACACTTTAAAGAGGTCTTTTGCAGCAGATTTTCCCAATGCGATATGTCATTTGATTTCTTAACTGCTGCTTCCACGGGCGTTAATTGTAGATCCAAGTAAAATGAATTCTTTGACCACTTCCATCTTTTCTCCATTTATCATGATGTTGCTTATTGGTCCAATTGTGAGGATTTTTTTTTCTTTATGTTGATATGTAATCCATATTGAAGGCTGTGGTCTTTAATCTTTATCAGTAAGTGCTTCAAGTCCTCTTCACTTAGAGCAAGCAAGGTTGTGTCATCTGCATATTAATTGTTAATAAGTTAATTGTTAATGAGTCTTCCTCAAATCCTGATGTTGTGTTCTTCTTCACATAATCTAGATTCTCATATTATTTGCTCAGCATACATATTGAATAAGTACGGTTAAAGAGGTGGCGAGGCCAACATGGCGGAGTAATCAGATGCTTCCTGTGGTCCTTGTTACAACAAAGACTCCAAAAAACAAGTGAATGCATTGTATATGACAATCTAGGAGCCCTGAACATCAAAGGCAAAGTTGAGGAATCTGACTGAGTGGTGGGGGGAGGGAGAGATGGTTCGGAAGCAACCAGGAGTTGTCAGACCTGACCCGGCAGAAGCCAACACCCTTAAGGCGGGATCAGCTCGCATGTGCAGTGAGGCAGGCATTGGCGCCTGGAAGGTGTTTTCCACATTGGGAGACACCCAGTGGCAGAGAGTCTACTCGGACATCCAGAACCAGTAAAAAGCAGTGCTCAGTTGGATAAAGATAAGTACTTGTTTCTGGCCTACTGTGTAGATCAAAAAACATCCCATTTGGGAAAAACCTCTCTCGCATTTACCTCCCCCCTCCTCGCTCTGCACTGAGTCCCGGGCAGGCTTTAGCGATTGCCAATTCCCCTGGGCCAGAAGTAGGACCCGTCACATGCCCTGAGCCATTCTCCTGGCCTTGGAGAGGGAACAAATTAACAAACAGGGAAAAAAATAAGCTGCTGGCTCCCTTAAGCCAGGAACTCAGGGTTGGCTCAGCTCCTTTGCCTAGGCACAGGCATAAGGGGTCCACAGACTTTGAATGCCTTTCACCCCTGCACAGACTTTTGTGGGCCCATTTCAGTAGCATACACCCTCATTACCACAGTACAACAGGGTATATACCTGAAATCTAACTTTAACTATTTCAGCTGTGAAGTGGCAAGTTTGTGACATTTGACAGTGCTCTGCCCATTAAGCAGGTTCCTCACCTGCCCACATCAGGGGCCTGAGGACTGGTGGCTCCACCCATACCACCTAGCCACCCACAACAGGGGTCAAAGAATAAGTGTTGCTCCCCAGTCCTTACAGCCAACAGTACTGGGTGCTCAGAGTCCAGCTGTAAAACCTGCCCACCTACATGCTCTAGGGAATAGGGACATGCTTTCCTCCCAGACACTCAGGGGCAGCCATCAGACCTCTGCCTTGCTCAGCGTGTGACCACCTACTGCAGCCAGATGCCTGTGCATACACCAATCACCCATGCCTGTCTAGGACTGTAGATGAGAGCCTGCACCATACACTTGGTGACCGACTACCTGGACACCTGAGCTGAATCCATACAAGAAAAGTGAACGGACTCCTGTGCTCAAATACTTAGTAACAGATCTAACCACCTGGTGACAGGACAATAGAGCTTCAAATAATTAAACTGGCTCACATGAGCAGCCCATTTGGGCATATCAAAACAAAGCAAAACAAGAAGTGAGGACACAGTAAGTAAACATAAAATAAATAAAACAGTAAATTATTAATGGTTCGGAGACAACAGCCAATCACATAAAGAGACAGATCATGATGGCTTCAGCAATCTCCCAAAATAAAGAATCACTAAATTTTCCAGAGGAAGAGAATTTCTTGGAATTACCAGAGGCAGAATACAAAAGATTAATATTCAAGAGTTCAGGAAGGAGATCCATCAAAATGCAGAAAAAGCCAAAGAACACACAGACAAAGCAAAAGAAGAACTTAAGAAGATTAGAGAAGTTCATAACGACAAATTTAATAGGCTGCAAGAATCCATAGAGAGACAGCAATCAGAAATAAAGAAGATTAACAATAAAATTTCAGAATTAGACAGCTCAATAGAAAGTCATAGGAGCAAAATTGAGGCAGTAGAAGTCAGAATTAGTGAGACTGAAGATAATGCACTTGACACCAACTTATTTGAGGAAAAATCAGAAAAAGACTTAAAAAATGAAGAAACTCTAAGAATTATGTGGGATTGCATCAAGAGAAATGACCTACGAATGTTTAGAGTACCAGAATGGGGAGGATAACAGAAAATACAGAGAAAATAGTTGAAGATTTGTTGGTAGAAAGCTTCCCTGATATCACATAGGAAGAGATCTATCAAAGATGCTCATCGAACACCACATAAGGTAGATCCCAAAAGAAAGTCACCAAGACATACAATAATAAAACTTGCCAAAAACCAAAGATAAAGAGAGAATTTTAAGAGGAGCTGAGGATAAATGAAAAGTCATCTACAAAGGAGGGTCAATAAGACTAAGCTTGGACTACTCAGCAGAAACCATGCAGGCAAGAAGGCAATGGGATGACTTATATAAAGCCTTGAAGGAAAAAAATTGCCAGCCAAGAATTATATATCCAGCAAAACTGTCTCTCACATATGATGGTGAAATTAGGGCATTTCCAGATAAACATAAGTTTAGGGAATTTGAAAAAACCAAACCAAAATTACAAGGAATACTAAAGGGAGTCCTCTGGTTAGGGAAAATCAATAACAGATAACAGCCGGAGACTAGAACACAGGACAGAGCAACCAGATATCAACCCAGATAGGGAAGTCATACAAATAAATGAAAGCTAAAACACTAAAAATAGGGAAATGGAGATGTCAGTATGTAAATGATGACAACATTAAAACAAAATAGAGGGACTAAAACATGTAGACATAGATTTTTCATATGGAGAGGAATTCAAGGCAATATAAAGAAATAAAAGACTGATTTAAACTTAGAACAGTATGGGTAAATATTAAGGTAACCACAAAGGAAACTAACAATCCTACACATCAAAATAAAAGACAAAATAAATATAAAGACTCAGCAAATACAAAATCAACAACAATGAAAACAACATACATAAAGAAAAACCACTCAGGACAGAAAATTAAGTGGAACAAAGAAACTACAACACAGAAAAAAAGACATCAAAATGACAGACCTAAACTCATACCTATCAATAATTATGCTGAATGTAAATGGACTAAATGCACCAATAAAGAGACAGAGAGTGGCAGAATGGATAAAAAAAAACATGATCCATCTATTTACTGCCTACAAGAGACACATCTTAGACTTAAAGACACACATAAACTAAAACTCAAAGGATGGAAAAAAGTATATCAAGCAAAAAACAGTCAAAAAAGGACAGGAGTGGCAATATTAATCTCTGACAAAATAGACATTAAAGTAAAATCCACCACAAAGGATAAGGAAGGACACTATATAATGATGAAAGGATCAATATACCAGAAGGACATAACTATAATAAATATTTATGGACCTAATGACAGGGCTCCAAAATACATAAAACAAACTCTACCAGCATTGGAAAGAGAGATAGATAGCTCCACAATAATAGTAGGAGACTTCAACACATCACTTTTGGTGAGGGACAGAACATCCAGAAAGAAACTCAATAAACACACAGAAGATCTAAGTGCTACAATCAACCAGCTTGATCTGATGGACATATACTGAACACTCCACTCAACAGCAGCCAAGTATACAGACTTTTCCAACACACATGGAACATTCTCTAGAATAGACCATATATTAGGCCATAAAGCAAGCCTTAACAGAATCCAAAGCATCAAAATATTACAAAGTATCTTTTCTGACCATAAAGCCATA
>NW_004443953.1:9406341-9453837 GCF_000243295.1 Trichechus manatus latirostris
GCAGAAAAGGCATTTGACAAAGTCCAACACCCATTCATGATAAAAACTCTTAGCAAAATAGGAATAGAAGGGAAATTCCTCAACATAATTAAGGGCATTTATACAAAGCCAACAGCCAACATTATCCTAAATGGAGAGAATTTGAAAGCATTTTCCTTGAGAACAGGAACCAGACAAGGATGCCCTTTATCACCACTCTTATTCAACATTGTGCTGGAGGTCCTAACCAAAACAATTAGGCTAGAATAAAAACAACAAAGTGCATCCAAATTGATAAGAAGTAAAAGTATCTCTATTTGCAGATGATATGATCTTATACACAGAGAACCCCGAAGAATCCACAGGAAAACTCCTGGAACTAATAGAAGATTTCAGCAAAGTATCAGGATACAAGATAAACATACAAAAATCAGTTGGATTCCTTTACACCGACAAAGAGAACTTCCAAGAGGAAATCACCAAATCAATAGCATTTACAATAGCCCCCAAGAAGATAAAATACTTAGGAATAAATCAAACAAGAGATGTAAGAGACCTATACAATGAAAACCACAAGACACAACTGCAAGAAATGAAAAGAAACCTACATAAGTGGAACAACATACGTTTGCTCGTGGATAGGAAGACTCAACATTGTGAAAATGTCAATTCTACCTAAAGCAATCTACAAATACAATGCAATCCTGAGCCAAATTCCACTGGTATTTTTTAATGAGATGGAGAAACAAAACATCAACTTCATATGGAAAGGGAAGAGGCCCCAGATAAGTAAAGCATTAGTCAAGTAGAAGAACAAAGTGGGAGGCCTCACACTACCTGATTTTAGAACCTATTATACTGCCATGGTAGTTAAAACAGTCTGGTACTGGTACAACAACAGATACATAGACCAATGGAACAGAATTGAGAATTCAGATGTAAATTGATCCGCCTATGAGCAGCTGGTATATGACAAAGGCCCAAAGTCCGTTAATTGGGAAAAAGACTGCCTCTTTAACAAATGGTGCTGGCATAACTGGATTTCCGTCTGCAAAAAACTGAAACAAGACCCATACCTGACACCATGCACAAAAACTAACTCAAAATGGATCAAAGACCTAAATATAAAATCTAAAATGATACAGATAATGGAAAAAAAAATAGGGACAATGCTAGGAGCCCTAATACATGGTATAAACAGAATACAAACCATAAGTAACAATGCACAAACACCAGAAGAGAAACTAGATAAATGGAGCTCCTACAAATCAAACACTTATGCTCATCAAAAGACTTCACCAAAAGATTAAAAAGACAAGATATGGACAGGAAAAGAATTTTTGGCTATGACGTATCCAACCAGCCTCTTGTCTCTGAAATCTATAAGATACTGCAAAACCTCAACAACAAAAAGACAAACAACCGAATTGAAAAATGGGCAAAGGATATGAACAGGCACTTTGCCAAAGAAGATATTCAGGGGGTAACAGACACATGAGGAAATGCTCACGATCATTAGCCATTAGAGAAATGCAAATCAAAATTACAATGAGATACCTTCTCACTCAACAAGGCTAGCATTAATCCAAAAAACACAAAATAATAAATATTGGAGAGGTTCTGGAGAGACCAGAATACTTAAACACTCTAGGTGGGAAGGTAAAATGGTACAACCACTTTGGAAATCGATTTGGCACTTCCTTAAAAAGCAATAAATAGAAGTAACATACGATCCAGCAATCCTGCCTCTTGGAATATATCCTAGAATATTAAGAGCTGTCACACGAATAGATATATGCACACCAATGTTCATTGCAGCACTGTTCACAATAGCAAAAAGATGGTAACAACCTAGGTGCCCATCAACGGATGAATGGAAGACAAATTATGGTATATTCACACAACGGAATAGTACACAATGATAAAGAGCAATGATGAATCCTAAACATGACATGGAGGAGTCTGGATGGCATTATGCTGAGTGAATTTAGTCAGTCACAAAAGGACAAATATTGTATAATACCACTATTATAAGAACTCAAGAAAAGGTTTAAACACAGAAGAAAACATTCTTTGATGGTTACGAGGGTGGTGAGAGATGTAGTGGGTATTCACTAACTAGAAAGTAGACAAGAATTATCTTAGGTGAAGGGAAGGACAGCATACACTACAGGAAGTCAGCACAACTGGACTGAACAAAAGCTAAGAAGTTTCTTGAATACAACCAAACACTTCTAGGGATAGAGTAGCAGGGGCAGGGGTCTGGAGACCATGCTTTCAGGGGACATCTAGGTCAATTGGCATAACAAAGTTTTTTAAGAAAATGTTCTGCATTCCACTTTGGTGAGTGGTGTCTGAGGTCTTAAAAGCTAGCGAGCGGCCATCTATGATGCATCAATTGGTCCCAACCCAACTGGAGTAAAGGAAAATTAAGAACACCATAGACACAAGGAAAGTATTAGCCCAAGAAATAGAAAGTGCTACATAAACCAGAGACTTCATCAGCCTGAGACCAGAAGAACTAGATGGTTCCAGGCTACCACAATGACTGCCCTGGCAGGGAACACAACAGAGTCCCTGACAGAGCAGGAGAAAAGTTGGGTGCAGAACTCAAATTCTAGTAAAAAGACCAGACTTAATGATTTGATTGAGACTTGAGGGACCCTGGAAGACATGGCCCCCAGACTCTGTGTTAGCCCAGAACTAAAACCATTCCCAAGGCCAACTCTTCAGACAAAGATTAGACTGGACTATGAGACATAAAATGATACTTGTGAAGATTGTGCTTCTTAGCTCAAGTAGATTCAAGAGGCTAAATGGGCAGCTCCTGTCCAGAGGCCAGATGAGAAGGCAGAGAGGATCAGGAGGTGGCTGAATGGACAAGGGAAATCCAGGGTGGAAAGGAAAAGTGTGTTGTCACAGTATAGGGAGAGCAACTAGGGTTGTATAAATGTATGTATAAATGTATGTATGTATGTATAAATTTTTGTATGAGAGACTAACTTGAATTGTAAACTTTCACTTAAAGCACAGTAATAAAATTTTTTTTTTTTTTAAATTATAGTTAAAGAATACAACCTGACACACACCTTTCCTGACTTTAAATCATTCAAGTTCTCCTTGTTCTGTTCAAATGACTGCTGCTTGGTCTATGTACAGGTTCCACATGAGCACAATTAAGTGTTCTGGAATTCTCATTCTTCACAATGTTATTCACAATTTGTTATGATGCACACATCGAATACCTTTGCATAGTCAATAAAACACAGGTAAACATCTTTCTGGTATTCTCTTCTTTCAGCCAAGATTCATGTGACATCAGTAATGATATCTCTTGTTCCATATCCTCTTCTGAATCCAGCTTGAATCTCTGGCAGTTCCCTGTTTGACGTACTTGCTGAACAGCTTCTGAATTATCTTTAGCAAAATTCTACTTGTGTGTGATATTAATGATATTCTTTGATAATTTCCTCATTTTGTTGGATTGCCTTTCTTTGGAATGGGTAAAAACATGGATCTCTTCCATTCGGTTGGCCAGGTAGCTGTCTTCCAAATTTCTTGGCATAGATAAGAAAGCACTCCCAGCATTGTATGTTTGTTCAAACATCTCAGTTGGTATTCTGGAGCCTTGTTTTTCCCAGCGCCTTCAGTGCAGCTTGGACTTCTTCCTTCAATACCATCAGTTCTTGATTATATGCTACCCCCTGAAATGATTGAACTTCGACCAATTCTTTTTGGTACAGTGACTCTTTGTATTCCTTCTTTTTTTGATGCTTCCTGTGTCATTCAATATTTTGCCCATATAATCCCTCAGTATTGTAACTCCAGTCTTGAGAAATGCTGACTGTGTTCTTCGCTTTTGGTTTTCTAACTCCTGGTCTTTGCGCATGTCATTATAATAATTTACTTTGTCTTCTCGAGCCGCCCTTTGAAATCTTCTGTTCAGATCTTTTACTTCATCATTTCTACCATTTGCTTTAGCTACTCGACGTTCAAGAGCAAGTTTCAGAGTCTCTTCTGACATCCATTTTGGTCTTTTCTTTCTTTCCTGTCTTTTTAATGACCTTTTGCTTTCTTCATGTATGATGTCCTTGATGTCATTCCACAACTCATCTGATCTTTGGTCGTTAGTGTTCAATGTGTCAAATATATTCTTGAGATAATCTCTAAATTCAGGTGGGACATACTCAGGGTTGTATTTTGCTCTCATGGACTTGTTTCAATTTTATTCAGCTTCCACTTGGATTTGCATATGAGCAATTGATGATCTGTTCTGCAGCGGGCCTCTCCCCTTGTTCTGACTGATGATGTTGAGCTTCTCCATTGTCTCTTTCCACAGATGTAGTTGATTTGATTCCTGTGTATTCCACCTGGTGAGGTTCTCATGCATAGTCACTGTTTATGTTGTTGAAAAAAGCTATTTCCAATATTTCCAATTAATAGTTCATTGGTCTTGCAAAATTCTATCATTCAGTCCCTGGTATCGTTTCTATCTCCGACATTGTTTCTATCTCTAAGGGCATATTTTCTAAGTACTGATGCTTCTTTGTTTCTGAATTGTACATTCCAATCACCAGTAATTATCAATGCATCTTGATTGCATATTTGATCAATTGCAGACTCCAGAAGTTGGTAAAAATCTTCAATTTCTTCATATTTGTCATTCGTGTTAGGTTCATAAATTTGAGTAGTAGTTATATTATCTGGTCTTCCTTGTAGATGTATGTATATTATCCTATCACTGACAGGATAGTACTTCAGGATAGATCTTGAATTGTTCTTTTCAACAATGAATGCAATGCCATTCCTCTTCTATTTGTCATTCCCGGCATAGTGGACCATATGATTGTCTGATTCAAAATGGCCAATACCAGTCCATTTCAGCTCACTAATGCCTAGGATATCTATCTTCAAGCATTCTATTTAATTTCTAACAACTTCCAATTTTCCTAGGTTCATACATCGTACATTCCACGTTCCAATTATTAATGGATATTTGTTGCTGTTTCTTCTCAATTTGAGTCGTGCTACATCAGCAAATGAAGCTCTAGAAAGCTTGACTCCATCCACGTCATTAAGGTCAACTCTACTTTGAAGAGGCACCTCTTCCTCAGTAGTATTTTGAAAGCCTTCCAATCAGAGGGGCTTATCTTCTGGCAGTACATCAGATAATGTTCCACTGCTATTTATAAGTTTTCATTGGCCAATTTTTTCAGAAATAGATTGCCAGGCCCTTCTTCCTAGTCTGTCTTAGTCTGGAAGCTCTGCGGAAACCTGTCTACCATAGGTGACCCTGCTGGTATTTGAAATATCGGTGGCATAGCTTCCAGCATCACAGCAACATGCAAACCCCTGCAGTTTGCAAACTGACAGATGAGTAGTGGTGAAGAAGATTGGTGGAAATAAATGATTGGAAATGTCAACTGGAGGCCAAAAGTAATTTGGATTTTATTCCCAGTTCAAGAACCAATTGCGTTTCTTGAGCTGGGAATAAAATGATCAAAGCTGTGTTTCTGGAAGATTAATCTGACAGTGAATTATAATGGAAGAAGAGACTGAGGTGGGGATTCCAGTTAAGAGATTACTGTATCATCCCAGGAAAGTGATGGTGCAGGTCTGATGTGTGAGAGGTAGTGGGGAAGGAGAGACATAGATGGATAAATTATGCTCTTCATTCATCCAATTAATATGTATTAGATGCCCTGGACACTACTAGGTGTCAAGATAATACTGTTACACAACATAGAAATGGCCTTTGCCTTTATAAAGCTTAGAATGTAATATTGGGGAAAGAAATTACTCAAATAATCTCATAATAATTATGTAATTCCAAATGCAGGATATATTATGAAGCTGTGACAGTTGGTGATAGAAGAGTACGTAGTTGAAGACCTGACCCAGGCTCTGGAGGTAGGGAAGGCTTCCCTGAGTATGTAACAGTTGATATGAAATCAGGATGCCTAGGAATTAAATATAAAAGAGTGGTAGGGAGCTGTGGAATAGAATTATAAGCAGAGGAACCAGCCTATGCAAAAGCTTCAAGATGAGAAAGAACCTGTTATTAAATTCAAGCAACTGGAAGACCAGTGAAGGTGGGGCAGAGGAAACAAGAGAGGAGAGAGAGCAATGTGAAATGAGGGTGAAGCAAGAAATAGAGATAAGATCATTCAAGGTCTCCTAGGTCACAGTAATCCTTTTGCATTTTAATCTAAGGGTAATGTATTTAAAAAAGGGGAGAGATAGTTGATTGTAATTTAAACAGATGGCTCTGACAGATGTAGCTGTATCTTGAAGGAGCAAAAGTGGATCTGAGGAGACCAATTTAGAGACTATTCTAGTATTTCAAAGGATCCCTGGTGATGCAGTGGTTAAGCGCTCGGCTACTAACCAAAATGTCAGCAGCTGAAACTCACCAGTCACTCTGCAGGAGAAAGATGTGGCAGTCTGCTTCTGTAAAGATTTATAGCATTGGACACCCTCTGGGACAGTTCTGTTATGTCCTATAAGGTCACTATGAGTCAGAATCAACTCAAAGGCAACAGGTACAGTAGTTCAGGTATAAGATTGTAGTAGCTTGAATTCAATTGAGAGAGGAGAGAGAAGTGAATTATGTAAGACTTATTGATAGACTGGATGTGCAGTTAGAGAGACGGTCTCCTTTGGTTTCTTGTTGGTTTATGAAGCCATCCAAAAAACTAGGGAAAAACTATGATTTTGGCTTAGGGAAAACTGAGCTTAAATTGCCTTTGAGACATCTAAGTGGAGAAATCTGGCAAAGAATTGGATACACAGGCCTGGGGCTGTACATAATTTGTGAATCAACATATAGATTATAACATGGGCAAGATGAGATCACCAGGGAGATCTATAAATGTATAATGTATAGAGTTCAAGGAGAAGACGGACCAGGTTCGACATAGAGGAAATGAATATTTAACGGCCAGCTAGAGGAAAATGATCCAGTAAAGAAGATAGAGAAGGAACTTCAGTGATTTTTGAAGGAAAAATCTAAGCAAGGGACATCATGGAAAGAAAGAGAATGAATGTTTCCAAGAGGAAAGAGTGAGCCACAATGATAAGTACTGTTGGGTAGTCAAGTAAGAGGACCACTGGAACTATCCACTGGATTTAGTTACAGGATGTCAGTGGTAACCTTAGAGTGAGGTACTTCAGTGGCGTGATTGGATGAAAAGGGAGAAAAATTAGGTTGGAGAGGTTTGAAGAGAAGATACAGTATGCTGGGAACAGAGAAAAATCTTAGGAGGTTTGACTACAAAGGAGATTTGATAGAGTGGTAGCTAGAAAGAGAAGCAGAATAGAGAGACTTTTGTTTTTTAGTAGAGTTGCCTCCTTTCAAAAACAATTTGAGTCACTTTGTGGTAAACATTAAGTGTACAGTAATGACTAAGCATAGATATAGAAGAATAAAATCTTGAAAAAGCAAAATAAGCAAATAGTCTATTCACTACGAATAATTTAGTTAGTATAATCAAAGGTTAAATTTTATCCAAGACTTCCTGGAAACCAAGGCAAAAAGGGAAGGACTATGGATCATATAAGCTCGTTATCAGATTTTTAAAAAAAAATCCATTGACATTGAATCGATTCTGACTCATAACGACCCTATAGGACAGAGTAGAATTGCCCCATAGGGTTTCCAAGGAGTGGCTGGGGGATTCAAACTGCCAATCTTTTGGTTAGCAGCCAAGCTCTTAACCACTGTTACCACCAGGGCTGCACATAGCAATATTAAAAATGGCTAATAATAACTGATACTTTCTATTGCACACGTAGTATCTCACTTAGTACTCATAAAAGTGCATGAAGCAGTTACTACTATATGTTTCGTTTTCCAGATGAGGTCACCTAGGCTTACTAGAGAGTAAGTACCTTGGTTAAGATCACTAAGGTAATACGTGCTAGAGGGATGCTTTAATGGGGCATTCTGACCCAGAACCCACCCTCTTTAAAAACTATGCTACACAGCCTTCATTTATACTGCTTCAAGAAAGACAAAGTGCCTTCTGTTACTAAACTCTAAAAGGAATTGGTCCCATGGGATCTCATATAGGGGGCACTGAGCAACCTAATGGAGAATGTCTATAGCGTTTGAGCAGTTGCAGTAGCCATTGCTTATTTTGACATCAATGAACGTCCAGGTAGGTTGGAACCTTTAACAGCCACTTCCTGTTTTATGCCCGAGGCCACAAGCTCCAGATAACAGCAGCTGCAGCTCCCCTTTGTCTTGTTAAGGAGATTTGTCCAGGTTCTGCTTCTTATGCTCAACTTTAAAGCCCTCAATCACCTGCTGCCTAGGATTTTCATCCTTATCTCCTATGGAATACTTCTCTGCTGATCTTAGACTGGTAACTTACTGAGATAGTCAGAATGCCTCCCTCCCTTTTTTTGTAATTGCAAAAGCAACATATAGAAAGTTTAGAGAATTCAGAGAAATAGAAGAAATCAATGACTTGTAATCCCTCCCTTCTTACATAACCATTGGTAATATTAAACAGCTGTAATGTCTTTGTTCTATTGATTTATATCTGTTTATCAAGTATCTTTTGATTTAGGCTCTGTGTTAGATATATTGTATCAATATTTATACAAGTGAAATAATACTGTAAATAAAGTTTTGTAAGATGCTTTCTTTGATTACATGTTTTGAATAATTTTCCAAGTCAGTAAATATTTCTCTACAGCATTTTGAAATAGCTAAACAGTATTTCATCACAAGAGTGCACACTACTCAATTCTGCATTGTTGGGCATCCAGGTTTTCTTCTCATTCTTTTATCAATTATAGATTATGCTTCTATGAACAACATTGTACATAAATCTCTGTGCATAGCTCTGGTTTTTTCCTTAGGAAAAATTCCTAGAAGGTAAATTGTTGTGTTAAAGAAACTTAAAATTTTTGATCTGCTTACTTTAAAAAAATTATTTTCTCTAGGCTAATGTGTCTTAGATTAAATATGAATGCATATAGTCACTAGCACAATGCCTCACACTTAGTAGTTGTTCAATAAATGATGGTTATTATTATTCATGATAAGAAAACCATGGTTTGTCATTGAGCTTAGGTCTAGGGGTATATATTTTTTTAAAGTAACCTTTTATTATCTTATTTGATTGTACAATTTTCCTGCTTTATGGTATTCCCATTTGATAATAATAATGAGAAACATTTTTTTGGAGCTTCATAATGTAGCAGGTACTGAAGTAAGCATTTTACGAATGTCACTAATCTTTACATCCACAACAACCCTATACGACAGAGTAGAACTGCCCCATAGGGTTTCCAAGGAGTGCCTGGTGGATTCGAACTACCGACCTTTTGGTCAGCAGCCATAGCTCTTAACCACTATGCCACAAGGGTTTCCTTACATCCATAGGCACTATTATGCCCATTTTACAGATGAGGGAATTGAGACAGAGAGGGGTTACGTATCATGCGCAAAGTTAAAGAGATTGTAATGGCAGAGTCAGGTTTCAAAGCAGGTACTCTGAAGCAAGAGTCTATACATTTCACTACTACGCTCTGAGAGAGAAGAAAAATAATGCGAACATGTGATAATAACCTGAGATTTGATTTCTTGTTAATTAAAAATGATAATGCCTACCTCAAAGTTAGGCATTAACAGTTTTATTCATGGCATGCCGAGCAATTTTTTTTCTGTATGTTTTTCTTTTTTTAAAATTCTTTTTTTAAAATTTTTTAAATCTATTCCTAGGTTCCTCATCATCTTTCTCCATTACCACTATCAAGATCTACTCTTAAGAATGGTAAAATAAACAATTTATTTAACAATTCCAGGGGTTTGCATTTGTATTTTCATTGGAGTTAGCATTTTAATTCAAACATGTAAGTCTTAATGATGACATTTTAAACCTCACTAAGCTAGTGAGGTAAGAAAAACTTGTGGGAAAGGGAGCCTTTCTGAAAGGACACTAGATAGGAAGCCATATATATTGCCTACTCAAAACACCACCTTCTCAACTGGACTAAACCAAAGCTAAGAAGTTTCCTGAATACAATCAAACACTTTGAGGGACAGAATAGCAGGGGTAGGGATCTGGGGACCATGCTTTCAGGGGACATCTAGGTCAATTGGCATAACAGAGCTTTTTAAGAAAATGTTCTGCATCCTACTTTGGTGAGTGGCATCTGGGGTCTTAAAAGCTTGCAAGTGGCCATCTAAGATGCATCAATTGGTCTCAACCACCTGGCGTAAAGGAGAATGAAGAATGTCAAAGACACAAGGAAAGTATTAGCCCAAGAGACAGAAAGTGCCACATAAACCAGAGACTTCATCAGCCTGAGACCAGAAGAACTAGATGGTGCCCGGCTACCACCAATGACCGCCCTGACAGGGAACACAACAGAGAGTCCCTGATGGAGCAAGAGAAAGGTGGGGTGCAGAACTCAAATTCTAGTAAGAAGACCAGACTTAATGGTCTGACTGAGACTGGAGGAACCCCAGAAAGCACAGCCCCTGGATTCTCTATCAGCCCAGAACTAAAAAAATTTCTGAGGCCAACTCTTCAGACAGGGATTGGACTTGACTGTGGGACATAAAGTGATACTCATGAGGAGTGTGCCTCTTAGCTCAAGTAGATACAAGAGACTAAACAGGCAGCTTCTGTCCAGAGGTAAGATGGGAAGGCAGAGAGGGTTAGGAGCTGGTTGAATGGACTTGGGGAATCAGGGGTGGAAAGGAGGAATGTGCTGTCACAGTATGGGGAGAGAAATTAGAGTCACATAACAATGTATGTATAAATTTTTGTACAGAAAAAAAAAACAAAAAAGAAAAAACACCACCTTCTAACCTTGGTCTCCTATTTTTCTCTCTCCCCTTCCTGCTTCCCCTGATTCCGTCCCTCAGCTATTTCTTGAGAGCAATTTAGAGAAAGTGTCTTTAGGAAAGTAATAAAAATGAATGCATCAATGCTTTTAGAAGAAGAAAGTGATTGAAAAGTGATGTTTATATTCATTACTTTCTTTTTCTTCAAGCTTTTGGGTTTGGCTTCAGCACCTTTGGTCCACAGGAAGAGCATTACACTAGGCTGGTTCAAGGGAGGAATAATGGAGATAGACAACAACTATGGGAGGGTAGGGGAGAAGCATCTACAAATATTAGGAAACTTCACAGTGTGAAGTGTTTTTAACTGTCTGTGTTGGTACATTGTGCTTCATGTGTATATTATCTTTACTGGAAGAATCTCCTTGAATTAAAGGAGAAAGTTTAAGAAAAGGTTGGATGTACAAGATTTCTTCTCTCTTCCCAGCTGTGAAACTGATTGATCTTCTCAGAGTTTTTGCCATGGTTGTTATTCTAAGCAGAGAAAAATGTGTGTAGGAGTGTAAATTATTCAAGGACATCATCTTTCTTGATTTCCTCATTTCCTTCTCCAAGTGGGTGGAGAATAATTATGTGAGGTTGGGAGGATATTCAAATAAATACACTGTAGGTAGAATTTATATATAGTGGCCCTGGTAGTGTCAAGAAACAGTCAAGGACCATCCAAACTAACTTTTGACTTCTATTGCAACCAACAACCCAACCAACTGACCAATCCAAGAAGCTTACTGGGAAGAGGGGGCAGGTTGACAGCTTCTAAACACTATCAGTAAATGGTTTCTACTAAAAATTGTAGACAAATTAATAGTTTACTCTGCAATTATTAGATTAGGCTCTACAATATCATTAACATTATGACATCAAACCACACCAGAGATTACATGATATACCTAAAGGATTTACTATTCCTGTGCTATATTTTGAAACCCTGCATCTAACCCATGGCGCTAACCAGTTGAGATACATCACTGATTTTTCAGTGAAGGAAGGTGTTGTTAAAGAGGGACAGAATTACATTCTTGTTTCTATTCTATCCAAGGCAGCTATGTTCCACTTTTAGCCTTATTTGCGTACATTAGTTTGTAGAACGTAATAGGAAGCCCTGGGTAAAGGACTTAGGTCCTTTCTCTGGCTCCATAACAGCTGAACCAAGAGGAAATAAGGTTCTTTTAATTCCAATTCTATAGCGTTTATGCTCTTGTTTTGACAACTGTGTTCACTTTTGAACAATTTGAATCAAAAGGAGAGAAGTGATAGGCATCTCTAAAAAATGGATGGAAAACTTTGCATTTATAGCCTGTACAAGTGATCTGACAATTCGATTTCCAAATAGTCTCTAAAACCTACCTCCACCACAGGCCCTCTTCCAAATCGGTAACTTATAGATGCCCTAAAGAAGCACTCCATTTAAAATCTCACTATCACAGCGAGGCTGGGGTTGAAAATCATCAAGTCAAATATGAGGCTTAGAGTCAAGAAATCTTTGCAGTTCTCTGACATGACCTTGGTAAATTTGTGAGGAATTCTGAAGAAGTTTGACAGAAACAAAGCTTCTAGAAAAAAAGTATTTGTATGTAAAAAATTCATAGTGCAAACAAAAAGAGAATGCAAAATGGTGCAGAAAAACAGATCTTCTGAGTTCAGTTAAGCTGTTTATGCCTCCTCTGCTAATGCCCACACAGACTCTCGACCTGTGGATGTGTCCATCCATGTCCCAATCTGGACACTAGGAAATATGTTTGTAAATTCTCTCCAAGCAAAGGCAGGAGAAGGGAGCCATCTGGTGTGGGAGGTGCCTGCTGGTTAACTCCATCGGGAAACAGGTGGTTGAGCTGCAGGAGGTTTCCAGGCTGAGAACTAGAGAAAGTGTAGATTTCATTGGTATGATGGACACTGAGACTTCTAAGTAAAAGAAAGAAGCTTACTGATCTAGAAGAAAGAATTTCAGAAGGAGAAACTGCTTCTTTTGCTTTGTTTCACTTTGTCTGACTCTCAATTCTGTTCTGCAAGCATTTACTGAATGCCTACCATTTATAAGAAACTGTGCCTTTTCGGAAATAAATAACAATTATCTCTTCCCTAAAGAATTTTCTCTCTTGGAAGAGAAGGAAGAGTAATTCTTTAGGGAACAGACAACTCTAATGGGAATGATGCCTCATAACTCCATAAATGCCTGTGGGACCATGACAGGCACTGAGCAGAATCATTCTGAAGCTGTGTTCCTTCCCTTCCAGGAAAAAGTAATGTGAATATAAAACTCAAAACTAAAACCAAGGTTTGTTTTAGGAAGAGAGACATTCACCATGTCTTACACACATATGTGCTCTGTCAGGCCTGAACACACACCTTCTCTCTCTCTCTCTCTTTCACACACACACACGCCCCTCCTTCTGAAATACAATTTATCTTAACCATTTAAAATATTGTTACTATAGCCTTGTACAAGGTTGGGACCAAGTAAAAGATGGATATGGAAAAGGTTACACTAATAAGCACATAATAAATATAGAAAAATTGCATTTTTATCAATTTAAAAAATTTATATTTGGAATGGACAATTATCCAGTCTGCTTGTTTAATGAAAAAAGAAGTCAAAGTTCAGACAAATTAAATGACTTGCCCAGCGTCACACAACTCGTTAGAGGTAAAATTGGAAAATAAATCAATTCGCTTGCTCTTTAATCTAGAGGTTATAAAAAATTGCAATATGTTCTTTCTTGAATATGAGAAAATAAATTACACTTTAGGGGACTATCAGGGTGAGCTCCATCTCCCACCTTCTTTTCTTGGATGCTGTCTGGGAAACTCACTAAGACTCAATAAATTAATTTCTTGCCTTGCATTTTTGCCCTTTAGTTATGTATAGTCTTCTAACAAATTAATCATTATTTTGAAAATATGTGTGACCTTTAGTCAATAGTCATTCAATAAAATTTTAGCATTTTTTGTTTATTGTTTCACATTCTGCTCACAGATTAAGCTTTTTAATTATTTTCTAAAATAACTGTCTATTCATCATAGCTAAGATTTCTGGAAGCACATTTTGGCTGGGACTGGAATACTAGGATTATTTCAGGTTAATGTAAAAATACCTTGTGCTAGATTATCCTTGCTCAATATTCTTCCAAAATATAGCATCATGCTTCAGTCCCAAATCACCTACTTCCTAGACTAGACATAGATAAGTTATACTTAGAATCCTTGCAAAGTGCCACAACAAAGGAAATCAGAAAGAACCAGAGCATTCTTAAGTATGTTTCCTAGTAAAGTGATATGATCCCCTCTGTTTAAATCTAGAATTCTGTAATGTAGAATCTTCAAAAAAATTTTTTTGGTAAATTAGGTACAGTGAGCTGGGAGGCAATATTAGAAGGAGTGTTTTTTTGTATGAAGTAAAGAATGCTAATACTAGGTTTTGAGGATATTATAAAATATGTATATATTTTCTTATAATAGTAGAGTTTTAGCAGGAAAAAAATGACAGGAAAGCTAAAGAGAAGGAATCTGAACGTTTCAGGGAAGATTTAATTAGTAAAAATTTAGAAAAGAAGTGCTCTTGCTTTGTGTTTTATTTCTAACCTGTTACAAAGACACATTAGAAGGAACACTCTTTTCTGGTAATACATTGGGTAACTAATGCTATGAAGACACTGTTTTCCTGGTAGGTTTTAAATAGTCAGTAGGGCCCTGGTGAAAATAATGTAGTTTGTTTCTGCTGCTTAAGCCTTCATGTGTTCTTGCTTTGTACATTATATTTTTGCTTTGGATCACCAAACTAGAGGTTGGAATTCTCTTTACATTGGTACTTTTATGCTATTTGAACAAATAATTCTATAAAATAACCTGTATTCTCCTCTAATAACCAAAACCAAACCTGTAGTCATTGAGTCGATTCCTACTCATAGCGATCCTTACAGGGCAGAGTAGAACTTCCTCATAGGGTTTATGCCACCAGGGCACCTATTCCCCTCTAATAACTAGCTTTTATTGAATGCTTGTTACATTCAAGACACTGTGCTGTGTGCCTTAAAGCATAATACCATTTATAACCTTCACAACAGCCTAGGAGATAGACAGACAGATAGATGATAGATACATATAGATAGATAGATAAACCCATTCCTGTCTAGTCGATTCTGACTCATGGCAACCTTATAGGACAGAGTAGAACTGCCCCAATAGGATTTCCAAGGAGGTACTGGTGGATTTGAACTGCTGACCTTTTGGTTAGCAGAAGATTTCAAAACCGCTGCGTCACCAGGGCTCCAGATAGATAGATAGATAGTGTCATGGATTGAATTACGTCCCCCCAAAAATGTGCCTATCAGTTTGGCTGGGCCATGATTCCCGGTATTGTGTGATTTTCCCATGCGTAGTAAATCCTGCCTTTATGATGTTAATGAGGCAGGATGGGTGGCAATTGTGTTAGTAAAGCAGGACTCAATTTACAAGACTAGATTGTGTCCTGAGGCAATCTCTTGAGATATAAAGGACAAAAGTGAGCAGTGAGACAGGGGGACCTCATACCATCAAGAAAGCAGTGCCGGGATCAGAGCGCGTCCTTTGGACCGGGGTCCTTGCACAGAGAAGCTCCTAGTCTGGGGGAACACTGAAGAGAAGAAGGCCGACAGAGAGAAAAAGCCTTCCCCTGGAGCTGACGCCCTGAATTTGGACTTTTAGTCTACTTTGACAGTGAGGAAATAAATTTCTCTTCGTTAAAACCACCCACTTGTGGTATTTCTGTTATGGCAGCACTAGATGACTAAGACAGATAGATAGGTAGATAGACAGACAGACAGATAAATGCTGTTGAGTGTACTCTAGCTCATGGCAACCTTATGTACAACAGAATAAAATGTTGCCTGGTCCTGAGTCACCCTCATGCTTGCTGGCATGCTTGAATACATTTTTGTGGCTATTGTGCCAATCCATCTCACAGAGGGTCTCCCTTGCCCTTGTTGGCCCTTTGCTTTAAACAGGATGTCCTCCTCCAGCAAGCGAAGTCAGACAATGTTCTGCTGTGATCAGTAACATTTCTACTGGCTAATTTTTGGAAGTAGCACACCAGGCCTTTCTTCCAAGGAGGCTCTGGGTAGACTTGAATCTCCATCCTTTTGGTTAGCAACAAGCACATAAATCATTTACACCACCCAGGGACCCTGGTATACCTTTCATTGTTTTAGGTCTTCTTTATTTCTTTTCAGCATAGGTCTTATACATCTTATGTCCGTCTTTTCTCTTAGTTTTTCGTGTTTTCTGATGCTGTTACAAATGTTATTATTTTTAAAAATGTTAACTGCTGATTGTTCATTGCTAGCATAGAAATGCGATTGACTTACGTGTATTGATATTATATCTTGCAAGTTTGCTTAACTCACTTACTAGTTCCAGTCTCTTTTAGATTCCATAGGATTTTCTACACAGACCATCTTATTGTATGTAAATAAAAACAATTTTACTTTTTCCTTTTCACTCTGGATACCATTCTTCCTTTTTCTTGCCTAATTGCACTTTTTAGAACCTCCAGTACAATGTTGGATAAAAGTGGTGTAAGAATGGATAACATTGCCTTGTTTCTGATCTTAGGTTACATGGAACAGGGAGTATTCCCCGTCATGGAGATATCTTGCCAGTTCCTCTCAGCGATGGCTGATGGCCAGGCCTGAACACAATGAGGAATTTCTAAATAAAATTGCCCTTTTTTTCCAGAAAGATTGATCAAATTTTAAGTTTTTCAGAAGTAGATCACCAGGCCTTTCTTCTGAGATGCCTCTGGGTGGACTCAAACTATCAACTTCTTGGTTAGCAGCTGAGTGTATTATCTTGTCTGCACCACCCTGGAACTCCCAAACAAAATTAGTAAATATGTACTGCTGCTGAACCCGGTTGTTGCTTATTGTTTGTTTTTTACTGAGAACTTACATACGTTTTCCCATGAGGCATGGGCATACCTTTAGGTCAGAATCCTTGTTTTTCATTTGCTACTATTTTCTTCTCTCCAGTGCTATGTACATACAATCTACATGTATGGTGTATAAAAATATTAAAATAAAAATTCTTTTTACTGGTTCTCATATAAGTTATGGACGTGCCTTTGATTCTCTTATTAGGTAAGACAGAGATTCTTTAAAGTGTAGAAACTCCTAAGCACACTAGAGAGAAAGGAAATCTTTCGTTTTCTTGGAGGAGTTTTGGCTTCATTCTGTTCAATTTAGACTCTTCTACCTCCAATGACTGGTTTTCTAAGGAACAGAGAAGGAACCTATCCCATCCTGGGGTGAATAGGAGTGAGGGGACATGAACAGTAAAGTCAGAATTGGGGGTTCAGGGGCCAGATTACAGTCCTTCTGTCCATTTGGGTTGTGGCATCTGGTCTGATGTAGTGGCTTTAGGGTAAGTGCAGGCAGAGGACCTGTCAGAGGCCTGTACCCTTAGCAAAAGTTTATTTTCAGAATTTGCTCTCATAATGTATCTGGGAAATGACTATCAATATATGCCAAAACCATTAGGTGGAAGCTTGACAGAGAAGATTTATAATGGTGATATCCAGCAGTATCTTTAGAGGCCCACCTTTACCTGAGTGCTGGAAACACAGAACTGGGTTAGAGAGTGTCCCTGTCGTGAAGGACCTTACAAACTGGGGATGAGGAGGTGAGGGGCAGACATGTAGTCAATATGTGCAGTAAATTACAACAGGTATAACAGATGTTAGGAATAAAACCTAATTAAAAAGAGTGAAGGGACAAAGGAGAGAGTGACTCAATGTCTTAGAGAAGACAGGAAAACTCAGAGCTGGTGTTGCTTGGACTAAGTGTTGAGACATGTAGGCAGGTATTACTCCCAATTGCACACTCTCATAACACAGTGTACTTTTCATTAATAGTATTAACATATTGTAATCTATTAATTATTTGTAAAACGATTTGCTTAGTATTGCTCTCACTGTATGAGAATCTGTGCTCCATGTGCACAGGGCCCACGGGGCTCTAATTCACCATTGTACACCCAGAGTTTTGTGGCCTTTTCCCCACTGAGGACCTTCAGCATTTAAACCTTTTTATTTTGTAAATTTTCAAATATACCCCAAAGTAGAGAATGTTATATAACAGATCCTCACGTATTTATCACCAGCTTCAACAATCACCATCATTTTGCTAGTCTTATTTCAATTATCATCTAGCCCTTATTTTTTTGCTGAGTATTTTAAAGAAAATCCCATGTCACTTGACTTGATATGAATCTCTAACTGATAAGGCTGTTTCTTACATAATTATTATCTCAGTAAAACACCTAACAAATTAGCTGTCATTCCTTCATATCATCTAATACCCAGTCCATATTTAAATTTCCCTAATTGTCTTAAAAATGTCTTTTTAGAGTTGGGTTTGTTGGAATCAGGACCAAAACAAGATTCATCCATTGCATTTGGTAGTTATGTCTCTTTAATATTTTTTCTTCTGTAATAGTCTCCCTAACCTTTTTTCATGCCATTGATTTGTTCTGGAGAACATTCCACATTCTTCTTTGGATGTTGTTTAACTGGTTCCTCTACTCTCTATATTTCCTATACACTGCTTGGTAGATTGAGTTTGATTAGATGGAGGTTCTACATTTTTTTCTCAATTATATTTTACAGATGGAGGTGGGTATTTCGTGCTAAATCACATCATGAAGCACATCACGTCTGATTGTCCCACCTTTAGTGAGAGTTTGGAAAGATTTCACTGAAGAGGTGACATTTAAATTCAGTCTTGAAAGACCTTTGTGGTCAAGGAGAGCAATGCATTCCAGTAGGGGGTGAGCAAACACAGAGGCATAGAGCCGTCCTACAAGGGCATGGCGTGAAAATGAGGAAGTTTTGTTTTCTTTTTATTTTAGATTTAGAATTAATAATGTACTTCAATTTGAAGATTGAATTTTAAACTCAATTTCATTCACCATTACTTTTAAGATAATTACTTTTGAGACTGGGACATTCTATACTTCTACTAAATATGGGTTTTTCTATTTAAGTCACTCCTACAAATTAAGTTTTCTTTTTTCTGCCATAATGGAGAAGGTTTATGTTTTCAACTTGAGAGACACTTTAAGCCATGTTGTGTAGTGGTCCAATCTGGAAGGAGACCTTCTAGTTTAATATCATTGACTGATCATTTAGTGGCATACAAATAAAGTGCTTGGCAATGGAACGTGCTAAGTTTTGCTCAAATCACAGGTTTTGGTTTATGAAAGAATTGATTTTAGGGAACAAGAATATATTTTACTGAGTGTAGAACACTGTAGAATTCATGAAGTAAATCCTGCGATGGTGTTAGATCTATTTTACTGAGTATTTAAAATTGAATTGCATAAGAGGAAACAATAAAAACTGATAGAAAATCAAATTAGTGTCAACGATTGAAGAAGCTATCATTCACTCACTTTCTTCCAGGATATTTAGTGTTTAGTTATATAAATCAATTATACTTTGGAAGGTTGAGGACTGAGGGAAGGTGACAGGGCCAGAGAAGATAAATATTTTCCTATGAGAAGGTCTCTTCCCTGGAACACCTTCTCATCTTGTGACTAATAAGTGAGATTTCAGCATTAGCAGCTAACAACAACATACAATTGTCTGCTAGAATGGAGCATACATTCTAGCTCCATTCAGGCAAGGTTTCATAATAAACTTTATTAGATTAGCACCTTTGTGTGTATTAGTTTTGTTGGGGTAGTCTATCGTGCATCCTTAAGAAGATGAGTAGAAGTTGTCAGTAGAGAAATGAGACTGTGATGGTCAAGATGATGTGCAAAGGAACTTCCAAGGGAGATGAGTCTTAAGAGTGGAAAACTGGCTGGAGAAGTTGTACTATGAGGTCATTTTTTGGGTTGACAATTGCTATTTGTTTGACAAAAGCAAGTCAGGATGGGCATGGTCACAGGTGGTTATATGTATTTTTATGGCTTTTATATTTTTTGATATCTGACAGTTGATGAAATTGGCAAAGGGTGAGAGTTGAAAGGATAAGTCCCATATAAGCTATTTGGTTGATAATCTGTCATATTGAGGTAGTCTGCAACTGAACATAATCTGTTAATACATGTACTAATGTATGACTAAGGAGCCCTGGTGGCACAGTGGTTAAGGACTCAGCTGCTACCCGAAAGGTTGGCAGTTCAAACCTACCAGCCACTCTGTGGGAGAAAGATGTGGCAGTCTGCTTCCATAAAGATTACAGCCTACGTAACTCCATGGGGCAGTTCTACCCTGTCCTATAGGGTTGTTAAGAGTCAGAATTGACTAGACAGCAATAGGTTTGGTTTTTGGTTAATGCATGACTTACCTGGTACATTCCATTGGAGACAAAAATATTGTATAATTCTTTCAGCAAGGTGGGCACTAAACAGGTGAGAACTGTCCCCTGGGATGGTTCAAGGGTTCTGGATAGAAATGAAAGGGCTTGCTTATGACAATGTTTTATCTAAATGGAGAGATGGAGCCATAAACAGGAACCAGGAATGACAAGATTGTATGTCAAATGAAAGATTTCATCTAGTTCAGGGGCCAGCTGCAAAGGAGGATCTGTATCTGGATGTGCGCATATGTGCTGACTGGCATATGCTCCTGGGACAGGCACACTTGCTTGAAGGGGCATCATGGGGAATGTCCAGTAGTGTGAGCAGGGGCTTTTTTATGCTAGTATCCAGGAGAATCACATGCTGGTGTATTAAATAAGTAAACTTAATGTGAATGTCACCTAGAGAAAACAGAAATTCACAAGGTCATTTAAATAGTTTCAAGTGTAGCTGTGCTTTAAGTGATGACTTAGCCTGTGTTCTCTTCTGAATTGGTGTTTGGGGACATAAAAGATTCCAAACAAATAGCCACTGAATACATTTTGTGGTAGACGAATTAAATTTATCTCTACAGATTGGGATTCAAGCCAATATTTTTCTTAATTATAAACATAAAATGTGACCAGAATACATTCCCAAGCTATTCCACAATCAAGTGGGTGCCATGAATTTGTGAACTGTACAAATAAGTAAAGTAAACGTGATTCTGAATATACAATGTCTCTGATAGAGGGTAAAAATGAGACACTCATAAAAGCAAATGGGGAAAGAAGAGTGGGGCCATTGGTGAGATAAATGAATGTACTCGTCTCTGATAGTACTATTTCACAAGATAATATAATAATTTTAGAAATTTTTTTTTATTTCAGTGGTGATTAAAATATAAAAATGTACAGTGAGACCTTTAACTTTTTTGCATAAGGAGGCTTTCTTTAGGAATCTCATAAAACTCAAGTGACGGAGTCACACTTCATGGCTGTATTTGTTACTCCACTCTTCTGTAAGTGGTGGTCACTGACAGATAACATCCTCCATGTGCTAACTTCCTTGTGTTTCTGTACCATGCTTTCTTGTGGTTCACTGTTACTAAATAGCTGCACAGTCATTTATTCATTCAATAAACATCTATCGTGCAACTTCTGTATGCCACATACTGTGCAATGGGTTGGGGATAAAAATATAAAGAAGACACAGACCTTGTTCTCCAGGAGCTAACAGTCTAGGAAGCTAGTTTATAGCAAAGCACTTGGAAGGGTTATTGTTTGATGTTGCCTGTTTCAGGTAAAAGTAGAAAATACACTATGCCTTCTCTCTCTTTTTCTCTCCTGTCTCCCTGTGGTACCAAACTTCCAATCAGTAATAGTTATATGTTTGCAAGCTTCTATCACAGACTATTTCAATTTTTTTTTCTGACCAAGGTAGCCATTCTACGCAGGTCTTGCCTTGTTCCTTCCTTTTCCTTACTAATCATTATCTCCTAAAGATAAAATTTTCTTTACTGAACAAGTATATCACTGATTTCAGAGTTGCTTTTTTTTCTTCCTACCCTTTAAAACACACTTTTAATACAACAAATGTTATTTAAAAAAACAAAAACAAAAACATGATTTTCTAAATGTTTTCTTTATAATCCCCATTCATCAATCGTATTTATCAGGGGTATCTGGTTTTCCGAAAAAGATTGAGAACCTGTATGCTTTTACTTGATTCAGGCAAAGGGGTCACTATTCCCTGTAACTGATCACTTTTAGAACAGTTTGATAAGTTGTTAGTATAGTTGCCCCATATAAAAGTAGTTTGGATCGGCAGAAAGGAAACTCGAATTCTCAGGGATTTGGTGACTTTCTCAAAGACCAGTGTGTCAAAACTGAAAAGGAGAACACACACCATAATCCACCCAGCTTTCCACAGAGGAAAATAAGATGGGTATGTAGCTACTTCCCTAAAGCAGTAGACATCTGTTCACTAGGTCTTAGGTCTATAATTTGTTATTGCTAAGACATTACTACCTCTGTGTCGAGATTTCAGTTGATACTCTTGGAATGGTGTGTTTCCTTTGTTATGTTGGAAGCTGCTTAACGAAAGCATCCTGTAGCTTTCTGCTATATCTCAGGAAAAATAACTTTAAAAAATCGATTTTCCAACTGAGAATTTATTTTAAAAAGCAGGACAGCCCAATATTTTCCCTCATGTGGATTCTGTATGGTTGCAAATTCTTCATTTTCTCTGCTTGGTTGTAATGACCTAGACAAGCTTCTGTTGCTTGAACACCTTGTCTCCAAGTGCAGACTGAATATCTACAATACTCCCCACCCCTTGTGACCTAGTAAGTCTCTCTGGACCCTTTGAACATTCTGTTAATGAAAAGATACCTCATTTCCAGTATATTACTATCATTGTGTTTAACTAAAATAGAGCTGAATGTTTCAGTTGGCTCCATTGAAAAAAAAATTCCTAAATACTTCTGACAAGTTAGGTATTTGTAATATGACATCTTTTTACTGCCTTTCAGGGCTGGCCCTGCTAATGTATTAATTTTCTTCCTTAGATGGTGTGACCTTCCCTCTGGTCAGTAATCTAGAGGTGACGGAACAGTATTTCAACAACTATCACTTCTTTTTATATTTTATCCTCCAAAAAATGTGTATCTTCTTTGTCCATTTTAGATAGAGAAGGAATTGGTAAAATATCAAGGCTTCCATTCTTATAAATATACTCACACTCTGCAATTTTAAGAACAATCATCACTACCCTCCCTTTTAAAACTTTGGCTTGTAGAGAGAAATTTTTAAAGATATATTTTATTCTAACAATGTGCCATCAAAACTCTTTTAACATATGGAAATATTTAAAGGATATATTTCAAATTAGAGGTTATGAAAAGATGCTTGGTAAAGTAAAATAGAAGTAAGAGACTTTCAAGTACACTCCTACAAAAATTTTAGTGGAATGTATCTGAGAAACATTAAAAAAATATTAGAGCAATATTAGTTTGTTTAATTGTAAACATAAATTGAGAATATTTGTCTACTGAAATATAATCCTCTGGGTAATAGTATACTCCTTTTCGTGGTAAATGCAGGGGAAGCAGCACACAGAATGTGTTTTTAATTTTTGGAGTACTTCTCTTCCAGTAGTGACTCTAAACATTCTGCCTTAGTCTGGGTTTCCTAGAAAAGAGAGCCTGAGGGAAAAGTTTCTATGGTAATGCCTTATTGGGAGGTGTAACCTCAGGGCAGCAATATAGCAAGGGGAAAAGGAAGGTGAGGCAGGAAAGGAGAAACCGTAAATGCAATAGAGTTTGGTGGCTCATTATCAGAATGGCATGACTTGGCCAGTTGCTTGAAAGGGTGGATCAGATAAGCTGTCGGGAACCACTGCAGTCTGGGGGAGTCTATCAGAGGAAGGAAAGGAGAGGTATCTCGTTATTTCTGTCTCATTATCTCCTATGTTTCTGAGTTTTGTCATCTGACCCCTTTGGACAGCTGCTAGGGAAGTCAGATCCCACCTCCCACGCACTTCATCTAAATCTAAAAGAGTAGGAGAAGCCAAAATCGTGGAGCCTCGAGCTGCGGCAGCTCCTGCCTCAGTGAGCATAGCAGAGGCTGGCCACATCCCAGGGGAGAGGTAGAGACAGCTGGTGGTGCTTGAAAGTGAGGCAACAGAAAGAATCTCTGAGCAGCTGAGGGGCCAAAAGGCAGGTAAGGCTGCACAAATCTGGGAAGACACATAAATTTATGTCTCTTCTGACATAAATTTGGTCCAGTACAGTTCTGCCCCTATACCATTCAGATCTGCCCACACCCTTCTTAAAGAAGCTTATTAAGTCAAATTACAATCACCTCTGCTGTTGCCGACCCCACTACTGTAATTGATATCATTATGTTTCTCAAGGGTTTCTTACCTTGAGGAATGAGCTAGACCTTCATACCTGAAGGCAGGGACAGATTAACTAGTAAGCACTGTACACAATCAGCTTACAGCATGCAAGGTATGCACTGGTTTAATTGTGTTTACTTCTATTCTGTAGTGCACAATTTCACTGCTGTGTTACAAGATGGTTGCCAGCAGCTACCGGTCCACATGCTTTCTGATCCATGTCCAGAGACAGATAGAACAGTTCTGTTCCACCAAGAGTCCTGAAATTTGTTCTAATGACACTGGCTTAGGTCCCATGCCCACCTCTGAACCCATGCCTGGTGGCAGGGAGGAAATAGCTGAGTTGGAGCCAGCCTTCTCAGAGGTACCTGGGCTTGGTTGAGGAGGAGGTGATACTCAAATGAACATTTGGTACTGTTGAAAAGGGATGAGAAAGAAATGGATGCTTAATAGAACTTCAGTACTTGTCTGCCACAAACACAGCGCACATTATTTCAATATTCGGAACACTAAAGTTCTTATATCCTCTTAATAACTTTTTTTAAAAAGTTACTTAAATGCTATTTTGGGTCTGTCAATGAAACTAATACATTTTACATTTTGAAAATTGGCCCATCGGAGTTGAAAATAATTGTTTAATTTGGAAGTGGCACAAAAAGGAAAGTAAGAAAATCTGTAATGTTCAACTTTTAAATTACAAGATTATTTTCTCTGAGATGTTTTCATGGCAATTATTGATCCTCAGACCTTCCTGAATTAGTCTTCCTCTTTGTGATTTTATGACATGAATTTCTAGAATGTTAATACTGCAATGTCTACCATTACTAGCTAAATTTTTTGAACACTCACAAAGAAGTTGTTAGAATCTGTTCAAAATATTTTATATGCACCAACTAATTTAATGCTTGAACCATCCTACCAGGCACATATTATCCAAAACCCCAGAACCAAACCCGCTTCTGTCAAGTCGATTTCGACTCATAGTGACCCTGTAGGACAGAGTAGAACTGCCTCATAGAGTTTCCAAGGCTGTAAATCTTTATGGGAGTGGACTGACATCTTTTCTCCCATGGAGCTGCTGGTAGGTTCAAACTGCTGACCTTCAGGTTAGCAGTCGAGCTCTGTAACTGCTGCACCACCAGGGCTTCTTATGAATTATCATTGTCTCCAATTTTTGTGAATGAGGAAACTGGAACTTAGATTAGGATAATTGTTCAAGATCAAAGGGTCATAGGTGGTAGGGTTGGGAATCAAACCAAGACCTGCCCCACAGGGTTTCCAAGTCTGTAATCTTTACAGAAGCAGACTGCCACATCTTTCTCCCATGGAGCAGCTAGTGAGTTGGAACCACCAACCTCTCAGTTTAGCAGCTAAGCACTTAACCACTGTGCCACCAGGACTCCTTGAGTCCAAGCATGTATTCTTAACCATTTCACATTCTGCCTCCCAATACTAGGGGACAGAATTATATTCCAACAAAAGCAGTTTGGGTTTTTTTGGGAGGTGGGGGTGGGGAGGTTGTATACTCTTTGTTTATCTATGATCCTGATTTACTTTATTAACTTGCATAGATAGGAACTAAGTGAATTAGCACAGAAAATAGAGCTATATTATTATGGGAATACTCAAATAATCTGCAGTATTTAGAAGAGCTAGTGTTAGAAATAATGTCTAAAATTTAACTTTTATCTGTAAATAGCTGCAAAGTTGTCACTTTTGTGGTTTATTTTAAAATTAGATAAGCTGATTTTTCATTATTTTATGGCTATCTTAGAAAAAAGTTATACAAGTGAAGTCAGTCTTGTTAAAACACAAAGAACACTATAAACTGTTTTAAGTACCTTATACTTCAAAGGATTAGGTTCAAATCCCAGTTGATACGGCATTTTTATTAAAGAATGTCTCAATGCTTTGTTTTCATGGTCAAGTGGCAGACTAAACTTTCAAGATTTATTTCCATCCTAGATTCTTTCTATTTAAGAAAAATATTTTTAAAAAATTTAAAGAGTGTTTGCAGCAGAATAGATTCTGATTGCTTAGTCCCAGTGTGTCTTTTGTTAAACATAATTTTGAACAGCAGATGGTTCCATTCAGACAACACTGGATTCAGTTCATTCCTTTATCATTACTCATAGCTTAAACTTTAGAAAACCTGATTTGAGGAAAGGAAGTAAGATAATCAGTTTATATTAAGTTTTATTTCACATTTTCCCCTCCATGTGGGTAAGGGTAGCAGTGTCTTTATACTGTTGAGATGCATTTTACATGTACTCAAGGCGTATGAAATAAATGTCTTGGATCAGATTGTTGGCCTGCCCTCAAACTCCTCCATACTTCCCAAGCTGAACTGACTTCAGAGGAGTTCTCCAAGATCGAATTTTTAAAAATAGAAATGAGGCAGTGTTTTAAAATATTTAAAATTTCTTTTGGTTTTGTTAATCAATAATACTTATTTCAAAGTCACTGTGTACAAAGAGCTTTTCTTGGGGGTATAGTGTGTTGAAGAGGGGAAACTGAATAACATTACTTTCACTTAATATCATTGTATGTACAGAATATACAATGGGATATGCTATTAAAGTACCCTTTCAGATGGATAGAAGAGACAAAGTACATTTCATCTTTTTATTACATCTGTAAAATCCTACCTTTTCTCCAATTATGAAACACAGAGATGACATTCACTCTTGACTCAATGCTTCTAATATAGCCAAAAAAAAAGGAACCAAACCAAAATATGAACACTTAAACTCATGTTATTGCAAGTATGTTTTTCTGCAGTTTTTGTTTTTGAATTTATATGGCATTGTCTTGAGCTTCTTGTATAATTATCAATTCGTGTGTATATGTTTAATTTTGTATCTCTTAAGATTATGAACTCCTACAATGAGGGATTAAATCATTTTTTATTTCTTACATAATGTTATTCATCTACCATAAATATTAATTTAAAATGCTGATAAATTTGAGACATCATACTTATTTTAAATAGTTAAGACTTTTAACTTTGTGTTCAAGTAATTCTTATCAATTCAAACAATTACTGGAGGCGTTTGGTTCAAGATGATATACTGGACACCAATTTCCATCTCTCCTCTTCTCCAAAATCCTGTTGAAATTACATAAAATAGACCTTAACAAAACTTGAAGTGATAACGATGCTGCAAGAAAGAGTGCCATCAATAGATCAGGCATTTTAAGACTTCATGGAAGACATGAAGCAGACAAGATTAAATTGATGGAGAAATATTAGGGAAAACCAACAATGAAAATAAAAGCTATGAATAGATTTCCCAAGTGAACCCCAGAGAGGTTCCAAGCTAGGATCTATAAATACAAAGAGTGAAACTGGGCCATAGATAACTAGGATAATTAGGAATTACTTTCTCCACATCTGAATCCTTCCTATTCATCTGTTCCTTCCTTCACTCATTCATTGCAGTTAACAAAAAGCTATTGATTGCCTTCATGTGCTAGACTTCATGAGTTAGGTTTTGATCATGTTGAGTCTGAGGTGTCTTTAAGATATCTAGTAGCACTATCTTGATATTCTTCCTTAAATTGACTCTTCCCAGTCTTTCACATTTCATTAATTGGCTTCATCATTCCTGTAGATCTTCAGACAATAACCTAGGAGTTATCCTTGATTCTTCTCCTTTTCTCACAACCTGTCTACTGCTTCATTGAATCCATCAGTTCAATCTTGAAAATATATCTAAGTCAGGCCATCTACCAAACCTACCTCTAGTGCCTTAGACTGGACCACTACACTAGCCTTCTAACTGGTCTTCCTGTTTTACCATCTAGTCTCCAGACAATAGTCAGAATGTTTTTTAAAAATGATATCAAATCCTCTTACTCTACAATACAAAACCCTCACTTTTGACCCATCATACTTACCAGAGTATACAAACTCATACAGGATCTTGCCCCTGACTTCCTCTCAAACTCATTTCCTTCCCCTGCTCCCTTTACTTACTTAACTCCTGCACCCTGGTGGTCTTGTGGTCTTGATAACACTAAGTTCATTTCTGCCTCAGGGTCTTCATACTTGATGTTTACTTGAAATATTTTTGCCACAGATCTCTGCATAGTTCCCTCCAATATTTGGGATGAGCTCTTACTTGACATATGCATGTGTACATTGTATTGTGCAGTTAACTAATTAGATACAAAGCAATAGAGACAGTTTCATGCTGTTTGTGTAGTACTAAATTCATGTATATTTATGTGTGTGTGTATGAGTGCACATAGTAGGCTGGTATAAAGCCAGGATCAACTTCTGGAAAGCTACACCCACATTTGAGGACTGGGTAGAGACATGGAGAAAGACTTTCCATATCATTTAATACACTCTATACCTCTAGACTTAATATTTTGTGACAAAGCTGTATTACTTTTACAATGTAAAGAAAGCAAATTTTGTAGTGGCAATCAAGATTTATTTAGAGAACTAGATGAAATATTCTTCTAAAATGAAAAACAATAGAAATTATAGACTATTCTCAGCACTGAGATGTACAAGGATAGGAAGGGACCTGCCTGGGAGTAAAGGGAGTTCAAGAGAATTCACCGCTAGGGGAAAAAAACAAAACAAAACAGTTTTCCCCAGCTGATGTGTGGGAGAAACTGCCCAGACCTTGAATGTGGGCCTGAATCTCTGGCACTGACAAAAGGATTCAAATTCAAGGCAAGGGTTTTTAATTCTAGGGTTAAGAACTCTCTGAAACTGCATGCAATATTTTTGTGTATCTACATATGGGAATTTGAGGCAGGGTTTTAATGAAATATTAAAAGGGTCCATGACTCATTAAAGGTTAGGAATCTCTTTATTAAATTGATCAAAGACTTTGTCCAAAAGCATCAATGCCTTTCTTTGCAATTCCTTTTACTAAATCTTGAACATGATTTTTAGGTCGTTTTCTATATATTTTTGTTGCTGTTGTTTGATTTGAAGGAAGTTGAGGATTAATTTTTCATGTTCAATTTCTATAATTCTTCTTAGTCTAGGTTTAATGATACAGTTATAGTCTACCTTTTATTCATTAATCTTATCCTTTTAATTTATTTTAATTATGTTTATTTCTTTAAGTTATCTCGAATTATTTCTTAAAGTAGTTGAAGTACAGATAATAAATTAATGATTGAGTGTTGATTATAGGAAGTATGGGTGAGGATTAGATCTTTTGTAAAAAAGAATTTAATTTTTGCTTCATAGCTTTTCTACTGAATTCAGTACAGGGTGGAGAAAAGATAGATCAATAAATTTTTGCATTTACCTTGCAAGTAATTATAATAAGAAACATGATGATTTACTGTGTGTAGAATATGCTATTGCGCATATGCGTAATAATTAAAGATCATTAGATATGGAAGTAATTGTACCAATCACTTGATGCAGTAGCTTTATAATATAAATAACTGTTATCCAGAGAAAGGGCTATATGACTCACCTCCAGTCACATAGTGAGCAACTGTTGAGCTGGGTGTGATGCCATAAAAGCTGGTTCAAATCTGAGTTTAAGCCTCATCTTCTCCATCAGATCTGTATGTGATTTAGGGCAAATCACCTATTCTTCTGGGTCTCAATTGCTTAAAAAAATTTCAATTGTCTATGAATTAGATAAGTGTGAATTATCTAATTATGAATCTGATTGGACTGTAAAGTGGTCCTTCATCCATGTGTAGTGTGATACCACATTTCAGCAATTCTAAGATTCCCATTTTTTCACATTTAACATCTTTGAAATTAGGAAATGTCATGCAACTGATGGCATGTCATAGTTTAATTATCAGGTTTTGTTTTTGTTTTTTACTTTTTTAGTGGTATATAAAATAATGATGTGCCTTAGAGTCAACGAAATACAGTGCAATGGGAGCCGCCGTTCAGACTAGCACAAAATTGTTAGGAAAGTATTGTCTTATGTGTGTTAATATTTGAATCTTCACTCCTTTGCCAGATTGTCTTGTATAATTTAGCTCCTTTGGACCTCATTTTCTTGAACATTACCCAGTTTGGCAACTTTGTCTCAGATGTTGCTTCTAGTATTAACATTCTATCGTTCTGAAGGATGGCAATGCTGCTGCAGATGACAACAATGGTGATAATGATAATTGCCACTGTGACTGAAGAAGAGAGGATATACCAGGAAGTTGGTAGATGAGAAATTAGCAAACCATAACTATCTGATTATCTATCAATAAATTTTCTCTACTTTATTTCACAAATGATAGGAGATGGCTTGATTTTTGACTGGTTATTGACCTGCATATTCATGCTACCAAAGAAGAATGATTTCCACATATACAACACATGGATGGAAAGTATGGACATTTCAGTTTAGTAACAGTAAAATATCAGTGCATACTAATTTACATCCACAAAGTTAATGCATGCATTAGCTCAATTATAAACTGAATTATTATGAAGACTCCTTTAAATTTGAGAACTGTTTTCTTAAATATATTTTTTTCTTTTATTATTCCATACTTTCAGTTCAAGTGGGTTAATGTAATTTTGGTTACATTCTTGATTACTCTTTGCAACTACATCTGGTTTTAGAATGTAAAACCATTTACTTTAACGCTCCCAAGGAAACTCTGAAATATATTCTGTATGTATAGGATCAGGACTATCTTTTTTTCTTTGCCTGCTACTTGTCATCAATCTTTGGCAAGCAGTAAGTGAAAATGGAAGCTGTCATCCAGACCTCAGCGTTTGTTTCAGAGCCTTCAGGCAGCACATTTCCATTCACTTCTCTTAACACTGAGCTTCATCCTGTCCTTTTTTGATAACCAGAACTTGACTTTATCTGCACCTGCCACTCTAGCCAGTACACAGATTTGCTCATTACACTTGTCTTCCATATCATTTAAAAGACTTACCTATGATTATGAATTACTTTTAAAAATGCTTTATTCTTGTCACAGCTTGTGTATATCTTTCCATGCATAAAAATATGTAGGCATATAGACTCTACGGCAACAGGAAGAGTACCATAAAATACTGAGGATGAAGTCTAGTGTTAATGCACCAATTCAAGGTAATAGACATAAAGCTAAAATATCAGGACTACCTTTCTGTCCTTGTACCTAGGAATTGAGAGCAGACTGTTAAGTAATGCATGCGCAGCAATAATTTCTACAAAGAGATTATGAAAAATGTGTCCTCTGAGTTTTTTGTTCTAATGATGAATGTGATCCAATCAAACCATTAAAATGACCTCAATGTAGCTGAATGTCATTTGTTGCTTGCCACAGTATTTTAAGAAAAAATAGTCACTATGAACTCTTGAAAAGGTCTTAATTGCTTTGTAACCTGTGACAGCTCTGGATGACTGGTAATAGCCATTTGGTTTTTGTGGAAATTATGAACTATCAAGGTCTAAATGTCATGTCTGAATGAGGGTGTAAAAAGTGTTTCTTTCCTTTAGTTATAGTCTTATAATTAGCTAGAAAAATCTAAAGAAGTCAGAACTTGAAATAGTCTACTAACTTTCAGACAGTATAGTCTCCTGTATATGACCTAAGTTAGGGCATTTTAGATTACATAATAGATTGAATATCTACTCTTGATATTTACTGGGTTAAAATAGCTTTTATTGAGGAGAAAAGATCCCAGGCTACACATTTGCTGCTTGTAATTAAAAAATACATGTATTTCAAATACTTGATATAGTATTTCACAGATTAGAAAAGAGCAAAGTACTATTAAAATTATGGAAAATATTATGTAGAGTAAGTAAACAGACCTCTATCATATTGTTAGATGAGTATAATTCAACTGTATGATTTTCTTCACATGCAGGCATATTGATTTGTCAGTATGATTCAGTAAATATATCTTGAGCTCCTATTATGTTTAAGACATTAGAATGTATTCTTCTGGATACTTGTGGTGATAATCACTTAGCTGTTTTTTGTGCTTTTTTAACTAGGTTACCATTTATTAAATTATACATGATGCCTGATATTTTCCTAAGAAATTTTCCCTCAGATGGGTGGGGGTAAAGGCAGACTAAAGTCTTATCTGAGTTTGTTATTTTAGTGAGTGTTGAGCAGCAGCTGACACAAGGAGGACGCCATGTCTTCAGCAATGCCTGGTGAGGACAGGGCCAGAGGATAAATGTGATACTTAGCTCAGATAAGGAGAGAAGACACGGCAGCAGGTTTTCAAATAGAGTTAGAACAAAAGAGAGTAACTGACACTGTCAGGGCATATATAGCCCTGAAGCCTTGAAATATATCTTCCAAAGGAAGTTTTTATCTTAAATCTTGCATAACATTAGTAATTTTGTCAAGCAAATAAAATTTTAGTCAGTATTATATTTGGCAATTTTGCTATTATAAAATTTCATAAAGAGAACATGGGGGATGGCGTTGGGCTTCAGAGAAGAACCACATGAGCTTCATGTCTGCTACCAGAGGAAAAGAATTGTAGATCTCTTGAACTTAAAACTGACTCTTTAACTTGTTAAATGTAAGTCATGCTCTACCATACAAGTAGATAAAAAGCACATCTTCCCCTTCAAGATAGAAATAAAAACAAAGAAAACCATGAGTCCTTTTCATCCCTCAACTGATGATGCATTTTAGTACTATCACCTGAATGTGGCTGATGTTGGCCTGTTCATATGTTCATGTCAACGCTTGCCATTACTCTGCCTTTTTTTGGAACACACATTTCTTACTTTGCTTCAGTCATATATTTTCACCAACAGCTATGTCTTTGAAATGATCGTTTCAATTATTTGAAATTAATACCATGACAATGCCTAAAACCTGTTTGGCATATTGTAAGCACTCATGTTTATTGACTCAATAGGGGTTCTCACTTTTCTACCCTGACAAAATACCAAGGCCCTTGCCTGCCTCTCCTAAAGTCTCAGGCCATTAGTTCTCCCTCTTCCTGCTCTACTCTGTCCATCACTATACCTTTCCCTCTCTTACTTTGAAATTCCATGTGGAGGCAGGACACCAGTCGTTGGGGTCCCAGGGATTGGGCAAGGTTGGTTTAGGACTTTGGATAATCATACATACTTGCCACACCATCCTTTGTTTTGTTTATCCTGAGAGTCTACTATTTATTCATTTCTTAAAGTAAGTGTGTCGCTGCTGTTACAATAATGAATTTAGTTTTGTTTATAGTTCAAGAAATAAATTTTTTTGTCTTGATTATTAAGGCAAATGAAACATTAGCTGAGTTTGGTTTTCTGGATTAAATGCAAAATTAGATTCAAATGTAATTATAAAATTTAAATTTTTTTCGTAATACTAAGATCAAAAATAGTATATAACTTTAAATATATTTATGTATTTGCCTGGAAATGTTTAATTTTATCTAAAGTGATATTAGCAAAAGTAAGTCTTCCACTCATATATATGTTTCACTGACATATTAATAAGGTTATTAATTTTTATATTTTTTGCCTGAGCAAAAGCAGAAACATAAATAATAAAATACCCATAGTGTCAGTATTCTAAACATAAAATTCATCATGATGTTACCATAATTTTCCCTGGACTGTACATAAACTGTGAATGGAAGTTGTTAGAATCTCAGAAAGAGTTCTTTTTGTCTGGCTTAGTCAGGAAAAGCATGCTATTGGATATCTCATGAAATAATTCAAAGAATCTGTGACAATTTATTTTAAAAATGTAGAATATGTACAAGGTAGTACCCAAGTTCCTTGTAGTCCAAAGTATTCTATAAATTATCCTCCATGGTACAAAAACATATATGGAGAAAACAAAATATTCAAACATAATTCAGTCATATTCTTTACCACTTTATAACAAAGATTGCCTTTCCTTCAGTGGCCAATAACATTTTCATTATTTCCTGTTAAGAAGTCACCAGAGGCACATTTAATGTCTACCTTTCCAGCAGCATTGTACTCATGACAATAAAAGCTCTCTCTGCAGCTCTCCTCACTTCTTTCTTAGCCCTCACCAGAATTACCTTTAGTGTCCACAATTCTACCAAGTGGGCTTATGGAGCAACTTGGCTGTGAACGTCTATTGTCTATCAAGAAAAGGAAAAGATGATTCCCAGAGCAATTCAGAGACCAGCAGGGTTGCCAGCATGGACTTGGAGGGTAGGGGTGCCACTTCCTTGGTTCCAGAGAGCAGGACCACCACCTTCTTTTCGGAGGGTATGGCACTTCCTCAGTTCAAGGAGGTGGGGTAACTGTCCCCATAGGCATGAAGAACGGACCTCCACCCAAAGCTGTCATTTGACACTTAGTCTATATTAAAAGTTTTTCTGACTGTTTCTCAAAGATAGATTTTTATAGTTGGTTTATTAAAATGAGAACTCAAACAAGCTTCACATATTGTGTTTCCTTGTTGTCTCTTAAGTCTATTTTATACTATAATGGACCTCCACCCATCCTTTTTGTATGCCATTGAACTGTTAGAAAACTATATCATTTGTCCTTTGGAATGTCCCACATTTTGGTATTTGGTTATTTACTATCTACTTATGTTATTAGCTTTTAAAAAAATTTCATGTATTTCCAATAAACTAGTGGTTAGAATATAAATGTTCAATTACATTTTTTTAAGGCAAGAACAATTCATAGACACTGGCATACATTCTTATTGCATTTTATCATGAGGAGATAATGCTTAATTGCTGGTGATGCTAAGACTGATCACTGGGTTTGTTTTGGCATTTTATACATATATTTAATTTTTATCAAAGTAATACATGTGCATGGTTAAAATATAAAATTGCACAGACATCTTATATGGCTCTACATTCCCTATCCTCTGTACTACCCTGCACTACCCACAGTCTCAAATTTAACTATTTCCATTTTTAGTTCTGGTGGTTACATCTGCCAGTCTAAACAACATGCTTATACTCTTCTTTCTTTACAGACTTTACACATGATTTCTCATTGTTGTTGTTGTTAGGTGTTGTCAAGTTGATTCCAACTCATAGTGAACCCTCGTACAACAAAACAAAACACTGCCCAGTCCTGTGCCATCCTCACAATTGTTGTTATGCTTGAGCCCAATGTTGCAGCCACTGTATCAATCCACCTCGTAGAGGGTCTACCTCTTTTTCACTGACCCTTAGCTTTATAAAGCATGATGTCCTTCTCCAAGGACTGGTCCCTCATGTCCAAAGTATGTGAGACGGAGTCTTGCCAGTCTTGCTTCTAAGGAGCATTCTGGCTGTACTTCTCCCAAGACAGATTTGTTGGTTCTTCTGGCAGTTCATAGTATATTCAATATTCATCACCAACATCATAATTCAAAGGTGTTAATTATTCTTAAGTCTTCCTTATTCACTGTCTAACTTTCACATGTGTATGAGACAATTGAAAATACTATGGCTTGGGTCAGTAACACCTTAGTCCTCAACAGCTGTTTTCTTTTGATTTTGAGTCATGCCACATCAGCAAATGAAGATCCCGAATGCTTGACTCCATCCACATCATTAATGTGAACTCTACTGAGAGAAGGCAGCTCTTCTTCAGTCATATTTTGAGTACCTTCCAACCTGAGGGACTCATATTCAAGCAGTATTATCAGACAATGTTCTGCTGCTATTTATAAGGTTTTCACTGGCTAATTTTTTCAGAATGAGACCGCCAGGTCCCTCTTCCTAGTCTATCTTAGTCTGAAGGCTCTGCTGAAACCTGTTCACCATGGGTGACCCTGCTGGTATTTGAAATCCTGCTGGCATAGCTTCCAGCATCACAGCAACACAGAAATCACCCAAGTATGACACAATGATAGATGAGTGGTGGATGATATCTCATAAAACTAAACCAAACCCATTGCCATCGAATCAACTTTGACTCATAGCAACCCTATAGGACAGAGTAGAACTGCCCCATAGGGTTTCCAAGAAGTGGCTGGTGGATTCCAGCTGCCAACTTTTTTGGTTAGCAGCCGAACTCTTAACCACTGCACTACCAGCACTCCAATAGATGAGGATTTAGCTCATTTGTACTACCTCCCCATATTATGTCTCCCACTTAAGAATATAACTATACTGTTATTTTTAGTTCACCTGTTTTTTATTTGTTATTTTTTAAACGTAATTTCACTTATTTTTCTTGTTTCAATTATAGACAGATTTGTTTACTTCCCACATTGAAAGAGAAAATACTAGGATTCCTATTGTTTTCTTCTCTTTCTTCATTTGAAGTTCATTTATCCTGAACCTATCCCATCTAATGGGAAAAAATGCCATTTTTCTTGAAATAAATTTCAACTTGATTCAGATAGAAAGTGCAGTGTCTCCGGTCAATTGTGGAACATCATCATCCGGTCAATTGTGGACTGTGGAACCAGGTAAAGGTGGCTGTCATGGTTTGAATTATGTCCCCCCAAAAATGTGTGTATCAGTTTGGCTAGGCCATGATTCCTGGTACTGCGTGATTTTCCTGTATGTTGTAAACCTGCCTCTATGATGTTAATGAGGGAGGATGGGTGGCAGTTGTGTTAGTAAGGCAGGACCTGATCTACAAGACTGGTTTGTGTCCTGAGGCAATCTCTTGAGATATAAAAGAAGTGAGCAGTGAGACAGGGGTACCTCATACCATCAAGAAAGCAGTGCCGGGATCAGAGCGCATCCTTTGGACTGGGGTCCCTGGGCAGAGAAGCTCCCAGTCTGGGGGAACACTGAAGAGAAGAAGGCCGACGGAGAGAAAAAGACTTCCCCTGGAGCTGATGCCCTGAATTTGGACTTTTAGCCTACTTTGACTGTGAGGAAATAAACTTCTCTTCATTAAAACCATCCACTTGTGGCATTTCTGTTACAGCAGCACTAGATGACTAAGACAGTGGCTGAGGGAGGGCTATTTCAAGCAACCTCATGAACTGAATATTTCTCAGAGGAAGGGCTAACTTCGGTCCTGGCCTCACCCTCAGACTGGAGCCCTTCATGAGGAGCTCCATAAAAGCCTATGTTGGTACTTAGACCATGGTGCACTTGGATCTGTCAGCAGCCAGAGGTATTTGTCATAGTTGGTTTTAGTTCTTTTAACTTCTCTGTGGATTCTGGAACTATAAATTAAGTGGCAGTCTATTTAGGAGTTTTCTGCTCTATTATTTAGATATTCTGGAAGTATGTTTAAAATTCAATGGAAAAAATAATAACCAATAAAAAAAGAAATTGTATACAATATCCATTTTACCTTGTAGAGGCAGAGAGTATCTTTCTAAAAATACTGAAACCCAACGTGCTGTAAATCTTAAGTATATCTTAGTCCTTGACAATATATAGAAGGTAACATATGACTACGGGTTAAAATTCTTAGATATTAAAATGATCTTAGCACATCATAAGTAAAAGATAAGTAGCAAGAAGGAAATAAGGACAGAAGTTAACATCAGACAATGTATGGTAGAAGGAACGCAACAGTTTTAACACACTAAAATTTAGGCACTTCCAGATGCATGCAAAAATATGTTTAAACCATCACAATACAGAATTAGAGAAGAGATTAATATCTGACTAGAGGGATGACCACCACTAATCTGTCAGTTTGTCATACCATGGTACCTCATGTGTTGCTGTGATACTGGGAGCTATGCCACCAGAATTTCAAATACCAGCATGATCACCCATGGTAGACAGGTTTCAGTGGAGCTTCCAGTCTAAGACAGGCTAGGAAGAAGGACATTGCAATCTACTTCTGAAAAATTAGCCAGGGAAAAATTTATGAATAGTAGTGGAACATTGTCTGATATTGTACCAGAAAATGAGCCCCTTAGGTTGGTAGACACTCAAAATACGACTAGGGAAGAGCTTCCTCCTCACAGCAGAGTCGACCTTAATGGTATGGATGGAGTAAAGATTCCGGGACCTTCATTTGCTGATGTGGCCAACTGTGGACAGACCATCAATTGCTCATATACAAGTTTAAGCTGAAGCTGAAGAAAATTGAAGCAAGTCCGTGAGAACCAAAATATGACCTTGAGTATATACCACCTGAATTTGGAGACCATCTTAAGATAGATTTGATCCATTGAACACTAATGAATGAAGAACAGATGAGTTGTGGGATGCCATCAAGCACATCATACATGAAGAAAGCAAAAGGTCATTAAAAAGAAAGGAAAGAAAGAAAAGAACAAAATGGATATCAGAAGAGACTCTGAAACTTGCTCTTGAATGTCGAGTAGCTAAAGTGAATGGAAGAACTGATGATATAAAGGAACTGAACAGAAGATTTCAAAGGGCAGCTCCAGAAGACAAAGTAAAGCATTATAATGAAGTGTGCAAATACCTGGAGTTAGAAAACCAAAAGGAAAGAACACTCCAGGCGTTTCTCAAGCTGAAAGGACTGAAGAAAAAAATTCAAGCCTCAAGGTGAAATATTGAAGGATTATATGGGCAAGATATTGAATGATGCAGTAAGCATCAAGGGAAGGTGAAAGGAATACACAGAGTCACTGTACAAAAAAGAATTGGTTGGAAGTCAACATGTCAGGAGGTAGCTTTCTTAGTTATCTAGTGCTGCTGTAACAGAAATACCACAAGTGGATGGCCTTAACAAACAGAAATTTATTCCTTTACAGGATAGAAGTCCGAATTCAGGGCACGAGCTCCCAGGGAAGGCTTACTCTCTTTGTCGGTTTTAAGGGAAGGTCCTTGTCATCAATCTTCCACTGGTCTAGGAGCTCCTCAGCACTGGGAACCCAGGTCCAAAGTACATGCTCTGCTCTTGGAGCTTCTTTCTTGGTAACATGAGGTTTCTATCTCTCTGCTTGCCTCTCTATCCTTTTATCTCTTGTAAGATAAAAGGCAATACAGGCCATACCCTAAGGAAACTCCCCTTACCTCAGATCAAGGCTGTGACCTGAGTAAGGGTCTTGCATCCTACCCTAATGCTCTTTCACATAACCTAATCTTGCTTCATTAACCACAGGCAGAGATTAGGATTTACAACACATAGGAAAATTACAGCAGATCACAAAATGAGGGACAACCACATAATACTGGGAATGATGGCCTAGCCATGTTGACACACATTTTGGGGGAACACAATTCAATCAATGACAGTATGCCCAAGATATGATGGTATTGGAGGAAGAAGTCCAAATTGCACTGAAGGCATTGGTGAAAAACAAGGCTCCAGGAATTGACGGAATACCAACTGAGATGTTTCAACAAACAGATGCAACACTAGCAGTGCTTACTCATGTATGCCAAGAAATTTGGAAGACAGCTACTTGGCCAACCAACTGGAAGAGATCTACATTTGTGCCTTTCAGAGAAAGGTGATCAAACAGAATGTGGTGTGGAAATTATCAAATAATATCATTAATATTACACACAAGTGAAATATTGTTGAAGATAATTCAAAAACGGTTGCAGCAGTATATTAACAGGGAACTGCCAGAAATTCAAGTCAGATTCGGAAGAGGACATGGAATGAGGGATATCGTTGCTGATGTCAGATGGATTTTGGCTGAAAGCAGAGAATACCAGAAAGATGTTTACCTGTGTTTTATGGACCATGCAAAGGCATTTGACTGTGTGGATCATAACAAATTATGCATAACATTGTGAAGAACAGGAATTGCAGAATACTTAATTGTACTCATGAGGAACCTGTACATAGATCAAGAGGCAGTCACTGAAACAGAATAAGGAGATACTGCATGGTTTAAAATCAGGAAAGATGTATATCAGGATTGTGTCCTTTCACCATACTTATTCAATCTGTATGTTAAGGAAATAATCTGAGAAGCTGGACCCTATGAAAAAGAATGAGGCACCAGGATTGGAGGAAGACTTATTAACAACCTGCAATATGCAGATGGCACAACCTTGCTTGCAAAAAGTGAAAATGACTTGAAGCACTTACTGGTGAAGGTCAAAGACTACAGCCTTCCATATGGATTGCACCTCAACGTAAAGAAAAAAAAAATCCTCACCACTAGACCAATGAACAACATCATGATAAATGGAGAAAATACTGAAGTTGTCAGGGATTTAATTTTTCTTGGATCCACAATCGATGCTTAAGGAAGCAGGAATCAAGAAATCAAAGGATGTAATGCATTGAGCAAATCTGCTGCAAAAGACCTCTTTAAAGTGTTAAAAAGCAAAGATGTCACTTTGAAAACAAAAGAGTGCCTGACCCAAGCCGTAGTATTTTAATTACCTCATATGCATGGGAAAGCTGGACAATGAATAAGGAAGACTGAAGAAGAACTAATGCTTTCAAAGTATGGTGTTGGACAAGAATATCGAATATACCATGGACTGCCGGAAGAACCAACAAATCTGCCTTGGAAGAAGTACAGCCAGAATGCTTCTTAGAAGCAAGGATAGTGAGACTTTGTCTGACGCACTTTGGATATGTTTTAAGGAGAGACCAATCGCTGCAGAAGAACATCATGCTTGGTGTAGTACAGGGTCAGCAAAAAAGAGAAAGACCCTCATGGAATTGGATTGACACAGGGGCTGCAACAATGAGCTCAAACATTTCAACAATTGTGAGGATGGTGCAGGACTCCGCAGCGTTTCATCCTGTTGTACCTAGAGTCGCTATGAGTTGGAGCTGGCTCGAGGGCATTTAAAAACAACAGAGAGATGAGAAAACAGCATGCTCTTATAATGATAACTAGATCAGCAAGTAATAAGTACAATAAAATACACCTAAATATGACCCAGCAGCCTCATCTTGGGAAAGTTAACATGTACAAATAGTTGATGTGTGTACCCGATTTTTTGTATAATGGTATATTTTGCTTCCCTGCATACTGGGAAAAAGAATTCCCAAATAATGATAATAAGCAGAAGAACAAGAACGGCCAAGAAAAAGAAAAAGAAGAAAAGCAACAAGAAGAAAGTACAATTTTTTATGGCCCTTGTCCCACACGGAATGTCCTCCTGCAGTGTTTCTGCCTTCAGTGAATTGATACATGACAATTCCTGAATTAATGTAATAATTAAACTTTGTTCTCATCTGTTTTCTAGATTTAAATTGATAATTGTGCTGGAAGCTCAGAAGAAAAAGATAATTAGTAAATTTCTCAGAAGAAGCTAAAGAGAAACCCTTCCTTACATGATTTTAAATAGGTTTGTGCATACAACTGAAAATGCCATTTTAGCATGGACTATGCGTACATTAGGACTGTGATGAATTTTGTTGGCCATCACAACATGACTGTGCTTGGGAAAAATACTCATTCTAATTCGAACTGACCTGATTGCATTTTGCTAAGCAATACATATATAGATGTATATGTATATGTGTGTGTGTATATAGATATACATACACACACAGAAGCCCTGGTGGTGCAGTGGTTAAGAGCTCGGCTGCTAACCAAAAGGTCAACAGTTCGAATCCACCAGCTGCTCCTTACTAACCTATGGGGCAGTTCTACTCTGTCCTATAGGGTCATCTAAGTTGTAATTGACTCAATGGCAACGAGTTTGTTTTTTTTTTTTTTTTTAATGTATACACAGCCAGTCTCCAGGTTACAAATGAGGTCCATTCCCAAGTCTGCCTTTAAGTTGAATTTGTAGGTAAGTAGAAAGAGGTGCGTAAGGTTTTTATTTAGCCTTAATAGTGAAGGAAAAGTCTTGAAGCCTTTTCAATGATTTAAAAGCTGCACGTGCAGCAAGTGAAGGTGATTGTGATGAAGAATTTGTCGCAAGTAGGGGTTGGTTCAATCATTTCAAAGGGAGGGCAAATTTATATAATATTAATGGAAAATGTGAAGTTGTCCATAAGTCTGACGTTTGGACTTACTGCATGTGTGTGTGTGTATATATATATATATTCCCCCCTCCCCCCATTTTTTGGCAAATGCCTGAACTTGTTGCCGTTGCATTGTCAGCTTTTTAACTGTCTTTTGTTTTTCCTTGCCTTTATCTCCACGTTCCTAAATGTTTACTGTGGTAATTTTTATTATTATTATTATTATTTTACACATTTAGTAAAAAAATAAAGTAAAATACGTATTACTCCTTCTACCCCTTGCATCCTATCTTGTCGTTTCATCACTTCCTCTACAGAGTAACCATGAAAGATTCAATGATACTGAGATAAAGACTGGAGGAGAGGCATATGGCATGACATGGTTTCAGTACCGAGAATGAATCAGGACAGAGGTGTTTGAGTTCAAAACAGTAAAATGTCAGCTAATTCTGATCTATTTCTAATATCCGAAATGGATTTTTTTTTTTTAATTTCCTTTATTTTGGTCGGTTCTGTTTAGTGAATCATCAGTTTGTAGATAGAACGTGATTGGAATATCTGTTCTTTTGATTTTTAGCACTTATCACAATTCTCAAAGATATATTTATACATGTGTTTACAGACGTAAAACCTTTCACCCTTACTGGACAGTAAATTCCATGACGGTAAGATTTAAATCTGTTTTGTTCACACCTTGGTCCTCAGTGCTGGTATAACACTTGACATATAGAAGGTGTTCGGTAATTTTGACTGTTGAATGAATGAGACAAAATCAGACAATCCTAGTAGTAAATTGTATATTGAGGGTTAGTGTTTGTCACCAATTTCTGAACTTAATTACTCAGCTAGCTTATCCTTCCCTATCTGATTGCATAGAAACTGACTGGGAGATATCAAAGGTGGCCAAACCAAAAACCAAACCCATTGCCATCAGTTGACTCCGATCCTACTAAACTTTCTGTTACCTCATTCTGATAGCTTACTAGCAGGAGGAAGGTAGGTTCTTACATCTTAACATGAAGTTTAGGAAAGAAAACAATGGAATTTGGGGCAGAAAATTGGTTTAAACAAGAAAGTATTCTATGTAAAAGATTACATTTAAAACAGGAAAAAACCTGTAGTCATTCAGTCAATTCCAACTCATAGCAAACCAATAGGACAGAGTAGAACTGTCTTGTAGGGTTTCCAAGGCTGTAATCTTAATGGAAGCAGACTGCCATATCTTTCTCCTGCTCTGTGGCTGGGGGGTTCGAACTGCCGATTTTTTGGTTAACAGCTGAGCACTTAACAACTGGGCCACCAGACTCAAAAGCTTTATATTTTTAGTATGTCTAGAAAGGTTGTAGTAAAGGAAATAATAAAACAACTAAATGATTTGAAAAATTATAAAAATATGGTGTCAATTATACTGAAGATATGCTTTTTGAATAGCAATAATTATTTTAGTGTATCCCAAGACATGATTTCTAAGATACGAATGTACCACGGAGCTTAGAGAATCGCTATTGAACACCCATTTACTTAAAAGTTAAATTTCTCATTTAAAACATGGAGGTAATGATCTTGAACCTAGTAAGTGACTTTTATTGGTTTGAAGATATGATAAAACCTCAGTAATTCAGATTCTACTTAATTTGGATTTTGTGATTATTTGCCAAGGCTGGCATTCCCCTTTGAATTATCTTGACGGAAGTTTTAACTGAAAAGATGAATAACTTAAAGCAGGAGTGTTTAACCTTTATGAAAGAGACAACATAATTTTAGAAGACTTTAGAACATTGTTTATATGCAAATGATGCTATTATTTATGAATTGATTTTTGTTCATTAAAGCAAGCCTAAAATAATTTGTTTTTATGAATACAGTTTTAGTTACTCTAGCATGAATGTAATAATTCCAACTAATTATTAAAGACAGTGAATTGGAGTTGCTTATTATTCATTTACCTATTTAACAAGTATTTATTGAGGGGTAATCATGTGCAAGGCCCAGCAAAAGGTATAGAGACAGACATAATCCCTCTTCTTACAGAGTTTCTGGTCTACTGCAGTGTTCTTAAAACTTGTTTGACTGCACAGGTCTATTAATAAAAATATTTCAGAATGTACCATTAGCATATGCATATTTGTTCATAAATTACATGCCTGTACAATTTCACTAATATGTTGAACATATAAAAAACTCATTCAAAATCAATTTTGACAGGATGAGGTAAAAAGAAATGAAAGTTTTAATAACGGATCTTCTGGTACATCTCCTGGGGCGCCTGTTCCACATGTGAGCAAATCTTTGCCTAGTGTGTGAGATAGACATTGAATCAATAAAGAGAAAAATGTTTACATACTTGTAAATATAATAAATTCTATGAAAGAAAATATAGTACTATGAGGGAGTAAGAAAACGAAAAGGGAGACCTCAGTTATATAACTGGGTCAGGAAAGATCATCTGAGGAAGTAACATTTGAGGTGAAGAATAAATTAACCAGGTCAAGTGAGGTGGGAAGAGCATTCCAGGATGAGGTTTCTTACATGCTCAGAGGCCCTGTGGTTGGAGTTTGATCATTTGAGGAACTGAAAGAAGGCCAGTACAGGTCAAATGGAGATGTACTCTATTCAGCTGAGAGGATTTGTGGAAAAACATAAGGTTGAAGGGGCAGGGAAGGCCTGTGGTAAGAAATTTGGGATTTTTATCTCAGTTCGTTGGCAAACAATTGAAAGGTTTTAGGCAGGGGATTGTCATAATTTGATTTAAATTTATGAAATTGATCTTTGGGCGATAACAGGGTTTTGGTTTGAAAAATTGAGTGTCTCGTGCTATAAATACTGAGATGAGGAAGATTGGGGGAGGAATTTATTGGAGGAGCAGAGTTCTATTTTGGACATGTTATATTTGAGATGCTGTATTTGTTAAAGTTATGCTAGCTGCTGTAACAAACTCCTAAATTACAGTGTCTTAGCAAAATAGAAGGTTGGTTCTCTGAATTATTGATTCAGGGATTCAGGGTCTTTCCATCTTGACTCTCCTCATACTCTAGAGGCCCAAAGCCCTCTGAATCCAGCTTGTGGAAAAGGGAAGAGAGCATGGAGAATGCACACTTTCTTCTGACTGGCCTTGGCCCAGAATAGAACATATCTTTTATGTTTACATTCCTTTTCTGGGAACAAGCCACATGGTGCCACTAAGATCCAAAAGAACCTAGGAGATAGAGTCCCTTCCCAGTGACAGTAGCCACTTTTCAGGAGCAATTCTGCACTATAGGAAGAGAAGCAGCAATGTTTGGCAAATAGCTACCCATTTCTGCCGCACATACCTACTAGAGATTCCATTTGATACGTTGAGTAGAAAGTTGACTATAGAAGTGGGTAGCTCAAAAAAGGAGTCTGGTGTGATGATAGAAATATTAGTATCATCTGTGTGTTATCATAGAAAAGTTAGAAGAGAAGGACTGATCCCCAAAGCATACCTACATTTAGTGGGTAGAGAAGGATTTTACAGCAAAAAAGACTGAAAAGTAATCAAGGAAGGAGAAGAAAAAAAATCAAGATATGGAGGGTGATGTCATAGAAGCTATGAGAATTTTTCAAAATACCTTCTGAAATTATCACTATCTCAAGTTTTTGTTGACTTCATATTCATTTTTCCATCATAATTTGTCTAAATGAACATATTTTTCTATACACTATAAAATATACATTCTTCTGATTGCCATATTCATCATCTTTTCTAATATATTTTAAAAAATACTTTAGCATTCACCATATAGCAATAGGCATAAAATTTTAAATAATGCAAAAAATCACCTTGATTTTTTTATAAATTTCTGCTCAAATTTATGGTATTATTTTGTGAACTCAAAAATCAACACATAAGCGCATGCAATCTATAGAGGCCTAAGTGAAGAGTAAAGAGATAATTAAACAATTGATTTAATTTAACTTGTTAAAATGCCAACAATTTAATTTGTTAAAATACAGATCATCCTGAGGTAAATTTAGAGCAGAGGTCATCAAACTCTGGGTCAAATCTGGCCTGACACCTGTTTTTGTACAACCTGCAAGCTAAGAATGGTTTTTACATTTTTAAATAGTTGAGAAAAATAAAAAATATTAATAAAATTTGTGACACATGAAAATTATATGAAATTTACATTTCAGGGTTTAGAAATAAAGTTTTATTGGAAAATAGCCCCTTCATTCGTTTATATATTGTCCGTGACACTTTTTTGTTTATGTGTGTGTCCATGACAGTGACAGAGTTGAGTAAGTGCGACAGAGATCTGCAAAACCTAAAATATTTACTATTAAACTCATTACAGAAAAATTCGCCAGTCTCTGATTTAGAATATAGAGAGGACAATTATTATCTGAGGTTTTATATATGTATATAAAACACACTGAAAGTCGACAAGTACAGAAGTAGGCATTCAATAAGTATTAGTTCTTTTTCTGTCCTTTTTTTCCATTCCTTTTCATGTTTTTTATGGTCATTTGAGAAGAATTTAAAACATTCAGGGCACATTCATACTGTTCATCTCAAATACGTTTACTTATTAGTTTTATATATTTGAATTTAGATTGGAATCACAGCTTTAGTTAAACGTATTAATTATACATTCATTAGTAAAAGTAAGTGTTTTATGTCAAATTGTTGTAATATATAGGATCACTGTAGTAGGTCTGTAATAGCAGTGTTACATAAAGGTGGCATCTTTAATTCACAGAATTTTTTTTTCTTTAATATTTGTTGTCTTTGAAAATCCAAGTTTTTGAAGCAAATAGGGAAAATGAACCTTCTTTTGTATTTGTTTATATTTGATATTTAGAACTGTGAAGTGGTAACCAGGTAAGGGGAATACCTTTTAAGTTATGTAAATCAAGTGTGCTCTCTAAAGAAATTGTTATGCAAGAAAGCATAAAAGAGTAAATATACAGAATAACAGTTCTCCAAATATCATAAAAGCAGAAACCATGTCTTTTAATACTTTTGTATTCTTCTTTCAATATAACTGAAGTGTTTTAATTTGTATAAAATAACTGATGATCAGCTGAAGATTTTCAAATTTAATTGAATATTTACTTTTGACATTTTGTTGTTGCTGTTGTTGTTAGGTGCCATCAAGTCAGTTCTGACTCATAGTGACTCTATGTACCACAGAACCAAACACTGCCTGGTCCTGCAACATGCTCACAATCGTTGTTATGCTTGAGCCCATTGTTGCAGCCACTATGTCAGTCTATCTCGTTGAGGGTCTTCCTCTTTTCCACTGACCCTGTACTTTACCAAGCATGATGTCCCTCTCCAGGGACAGATCCCTCCTGACAACACATCCAAAGTATGTAAGACGTAGTCTCGCCATCCTTGTTTCTAAGGAGCGTTCTGGCTGTACTTCTTCCAAGACAGATTTGTTCGTTCTTCTGGCAGTCCATGGTGTATTCAATATTCTTCACCAACACCACAATTCAAAGGCGTCAATTCTTCTTTGGGCTTCCTTATTCGTTGTCTAGCTTTTGCATGCGTATGATGCGATTGAAAATACCATGGCTTGGGTCAGGCACACCTTCGTCTTTTCAACACTTTAAAGAGGTCTTTTGCAGCAGATTTGCCCAATGCAATGCGTCCTTTGATTTCTTGACTGCTGCTTCCACGGGTGTTGATTGCAGATCCAAGTAAAATGAAATCCTTGACAACTTCAATCTTTTCTCCATTTATCATGATGTTGCTTATTGGTCCAGTTGTGAGGACTTTTGTTTTCTTCATGT